>NW_026940340.1:0-122748 GCF_032062105.1 Saccostrea cuccullata
AGATTTTTATTGGAAATTTTAGACTTACACAAATTAATTATTCACTGAATAGGAATTATCTGATAAAATTTTAGTACTTGATCTGCATATTTTTGGTATTTAATTAATTCGGGAAAGTTAATTATTTTTGATTAGAGTATTTTTTAACAGACGACTGCAGCCAATTATTTTATAGTGATTTTCGATTAATTTTTGTTGTTTTGATTAATAAGTTCTATCTCTGAATAAACCATCATCACAAGTTATTTCACTCTTTCTCTTATTTATTTTTATTTTGCTGGAGTACATTTATTTTTTTTAAATAACTGCCTTGGTGTCTAAAAGGGGTGGATGCCGGTCATTCCCACCCCTCTAATTTACCGTCATACTTAATTGGGAGTAGCCATACCCAGGGCAGCGGGCATAGAGCGCTAGCCCGCTACAATATAGTGAAAATGCACTTTTTCTTAAAAAATCTTCTTCTCTGAAACACTGGTATTAAATAAACTAACAGAGTACAAAGTTATGATGAGCAGGAGTGTCTCTTCCACATTTGTGAATTTTATGACCGGAGGGACAGGGGTTCTTGTGTTAGGTCGGGGCTCTATTGATTATATGCATTAATTCTTCAAAAATCTTCTCCTCTGCTCCTGGGTGTTAAATAAACTAACTAAGTACATAGTTATGATGAGCACGAGTGCTTCTTCCGCAATTGTGAATTTCATGGTCCCAGGGTCAGGGGTTCTGGTATTTAATTCTATGAAAATCTTTTCGGTAAAAAGCTCTACAGAGCTTATGTTTATGTTGTAAAATCCGACTCTAAAAAATTTTTTGATTCTGATTTCCTTTGCTTCTAGGTATTATGTTTATGATCAAAGTACACATATTATAATGAAGAAAGGTGCATAAATCTATCAAAATGGTTAATATCATTCCCCTTTGGGTCTGGGGTATCGGAAAGGGGGGAGGGTTACATAGTCTGAAAATAAATTGATGCTTTGAAATCTGCTCTTTCGTACATGTATTAATCAAACATAATGATGAAATAAATTTATGATAAAATTTCCAAAATTTGAAATATGTGGCTCGAGGGCCAGTGGTTCCTTTGGGCCTGGGTGCACAACTGGTAAAAAAGTACATTTTCTCTTTGTTACTCTGAGATACCTCTGGGTATAAAATAAATAAAGTAAGCATGCTAAGTTCATAATTATGATTGGCAATAGTGCTTCTTTCAAAACTGTGAATCTCATGGCCTCTGGTTTTAAACACGTACGAACGTGTCGGAAAGTTGTTACAAAATACTCAGATGACCTATAAGGCCTGTGGGCTTCTTGTTTTTAAAACCGTTACTGAATCTAAACTAAAGGGTCCTGGAAAAACCCACACGCGCTCAGCATGTTCTTTCATGCACCTGGAAAAACTCATACCTAGAAAAACCAACACGTTCTTACTAGCACGTTCAAAGCATGCATCTGGAAAAACCCACACCTAGAAAAACCCACACGTTCTTACTAGCACTTTTTCAGCACGCACCTGGAAAGGATCCTCACGTTCTCAGCATTTCCGATTTTTCCATAATTTTCGAGTTCTCTTTCTTCCTGGCTTTTAGGGTACTCTCTTTGAGGCCGATGTTGTATGCAAAAACGACAGCTTGCCAGCATTTGGTGTCAGTTTCTCATTTCCGGAAAACTAACTGCCATATCAGCATTACTGAAGACAACGAGGTCAAGGCATATTACCTAATAAGTGGAGTGGGAGTTTTTAATGTATGAATAGTTAGAGAGGTGTCGACAAGGCGAGAATTATCTTAATAGATTAAGGGAGTAGGCCTGGCCAGAGAGTTTAGGAGGCAGCAGCGCCAGGAAAGGAGAGTGTCTCCCTATCATTACCCCCAGGGCCAAGGACCCCACCGAGGAGGATGAGGACACCTCCCCCTAGGCCTTGGTGGATCCCCCACCCGGAGATATTCTTCTACCCTGAATAGTCCAGCTCCTTTGCTCACATGTGGGAGGAATTTTTCACCTGCAGGTCGGCAGAGATGTTCACTCCTTCATGTCACCTGATCCCACCTCTAATGTTTTAAAGGTCCATGTTTGGAGGCCAGATATACCCCATTAATGTTTCAAGGGGTGATTCCCCGGTGGGGCATCCAACTGGAAGAGGAAAGAATGGAGATATGCACTGTTTGCTTCGTGGACCAACAACCAACCAATTATATCTGTTGTCGGTGCTGCACGCCAGTGGCCCGCGTGCTATCTGTGTACAACAGCCTTAGTGGACAGAAAATGAGGATGTCCCCTTTGCCAGAGCAAGCATCATAGGAATGTCGCCCCATAACGAAGTAGACGGCCACCTCCTCGCCCCTAAATTTCTAAACCAAATATATCTGTGGGTAGCATATAGAGATTGGTTTGT
Source organism: Saccostrea cuccullata (assembly GCF_032062105.1). Lineage (NCBI taxonomy): Eukaryota > Metazoa > Mollusca > Bivalvia > Ostreida > Ostreidae > Saccostrea > Saccostrea cuccullata. The sequence continues at coordinate 2,395 of NW_026940340.1, forward strand.
GGGTATTTCTCAGCGATTTTTTGACTCATTCCATGAGCTCTCACGGCCAATGTATTACACTGATTTACGATAGCTTCCACCGGAATAGTTAATATATCACCATGTAACTCCTGGAGATTCATTATCAAATGAGTCTATTAAAAAAAACTGTCATATATAGAATAGAACATCAAAAAAAATTTTTTTTCAATTGGGATTTTGATTAATCTTGATACATGAACAACTACCGTATGTGTACAATTTTTAGCAGTTCAACTTTGACATTATTAGCGAGGTTGCTGACATCGCTAAAATTTAATATCGCCAAAAATTAGTTGCGCATTATTTGTAATAGCTTCTTTAGTAAGCATTTCAAAATCGCTAAAATTACTTCTCACTAAAAATAAAATACCAGATTTCTGGTAGAAATTTCCACTTTTACGGTATGTCTTTAAAGCCTCTTTAGCCTCCCGCGCTTCCTTTCTCTTCCTCTTTTTTCCATTGTATATATAATCTCTGGAAATAATTTCCTGTTTATCCCCTCAGGTTTAAGAATCCCATATACTTTATAGTGACGCCTTTGTCTGTAAAACATGCTTTCCAATTCTGGGGAACTGTGAGGCAAAGCAAATCTGGCGGCCATATGCATTCCAAACATTTCCAGTCCTCCTACAGGTTCGTTCATTTGAATGAATCCTCTGTTTTGATGAACTTTTCCTGTCCAAGGATGCATTTAGAGGCTTAAAGCTCTCATCAGTGTTTCTAAAGTACTGAGTTTTTAAGAAAATAATTTCTCCATATAAGCTTTGTAAGGATAAGTATCGGGCTCCGGAGTGACTATTTTTTCATTCACATTAAGATCAATTTCCTTAAACAAGGAATGCTAGATATTGTCACCGGATCTTATGGAGCAGTATCTCAACCCAGAACACTTCCATCACTTTGGCTAATTTGAAGATAGGATTGAGAAAAATCCAGATATTGATCTCATTGTCCTTTTATTTCGAATTCAATGGGAGCTATCTCTGAGTCTACAGTACTTTAAATAGGGTTTATGTTTTCCATTTTGACTCATTGAAAGCAATATTTGTGGGAGGGACTCACAACAATTGTTAATTGTTAGTCTCACAGGCAGAGGAATCGGGCTGTAACATGGTGTGTTTGCTAAGACTATGGGCGAATTTGTTGCACATAAACTGGTTCAGGTCTTGGTTTAAGGTTTAAAACTAGTTTTTCAAACTGGTTTAAAATTTAATCCGGTTTACCTTGGTAAAACAAATGAACAGTTTATACAAGATGGCGTCATAAAGATGCAGAACAACATACAAAACAAAATTACACGTGCAAATAAATTTGTATAAATATTATTATTATTAATAAAAGAATCCAAGAAATTATAATGTATATATATTCTTTAATTATCTTACTTATAGTCAAAGCACTGTATTTATATATTTATTGCCTCAAAGATTAATCAAATGATCAATCTCCACATTTTTTTTACAAATGGAAAGATAAACACTCGGGTATTTATAATTACTCTTTAGATTTCCAATATTTTAGCTGACTTTATACAGTATATTTTACAATTTACCATAAATGTTGAAGTTTGTCCAAATTATTCAAACCTTTTTTTTGAAATGGAAAATTTAACATATTCTGTTCATTATTATATAACAAACACCATTATTTTCAATATACAGCATTTATCTATTTTCTGAAGCCTTATATATAAAACAACAAATATCAGAATGTGGCATTTTAGTCAAAAGAGTTGTTTGCCCTCGAAAAAACAATTTCTTATCTTTTTTCTTTATTAGAATAGTCACCATCTTTGATCACCGCCATATTGGAATACTTCCCGCTCTTTCGTAAACCGAATAAACCACATCGGAGGTGGTTTGGTTGGTTTAACGAACTGGTTTCAGTTACAGCAAAAACAAATTGAAAACCGGTTCTGGGTTTAAAACCAGTTTTTGGAACAAATGAACAGTTTACAAAACTGGTTCAAAACTAAACCCAGTTTTCACAAATGAACGTATTAGGGATTCGACTGTCCTATCTATAGTCTCAGTCAAACACATTTAAAGGACCCCCTCTGGCCAACAGAACTCTCTCTCTCTCTCTCTCTCCCTGTCTATTTTTTCTTATTCCTGTACCTTTTTGTCCTTTTTTTTTCTTTCTGAGGGTAAAGCTCCTCCTCCATTGGGAGCAGACAAGCCTAAATTTTTGTCGGTATTATGTCTGTGGGCTAAAAGAGCATTTTTGATGCTCTTTTTTCTTTTTCTTAAAAAATCTCTTCCTAGCTTACCTCTGGCAGCAGGGCTTCATTAGGCCCCTGTTTAAGTTCCTCTTTTAAAAGTGTTGATCTTTTTGTCACCTCATTCCTAACTGGGCCCCTTCTTTGAGTGTCATACCTAGGGATAAGTTAGGAATAGCTCCAGTGATAGAGTTTAATAATTTTATTCCTATTTGAGATTTCAATTCATTTAAAATCCTACTAAATTTGCTTGAATTAAAGGCAGGGTTAAATAGGGATGGTTATCCAGGGAAATCAAATGGAAGGGCTCCAACAAATCAAGGTAATCCAGATATGATCTGCTCCGTGTCCTTTTAGACGTAATAAGCCTTTATGCTAAGTCCAACGGTGTCCTGTCTACTCTGTCTCAATAATCCCGAATCATGCTGCACGGTTCATATGTCGTGTGAAACTGATCTTTCTGTACTCGTGGACTTCCTTTTATACCCTTTAGGGCTGAATACAATACAGGCAGAATACCAGACAAGCTATACCTCCCAGTAAGCCGTAACAAATCAGTTGTACACTTATCTCAGTATACTTTTCGGAAGCGAAGTTTGATTTGCTAATTAAAAAAGGCATAGGCTGCCGCTGTCCAAGAGAAGTCATAATAAGAATCTCAATGGTATCAATTTTTTTTTATTCCAAGGGACATATTCCGCTCGAATCGGTTTCCATTCACATTTGTTTGTTTTTGACCTCAAAATGACGAGGCAGGCATCATTTATTAATTTCAAAGCATTGGATCTATGGTATGGGGTTGAATCAGATCGCTATAATCGTATATGAATCTTAAATTTCGGAACGAATCTTGCATATTTCTTTGACTACCTGTGGCATTTATTGCCCTTTACATTTTAACTTACACTGTGCCCCCACCCCAACCACCGGGGGTCATGACTTGAACAAATTTGAATTTACACTACCCGAGAATGCTTCCATATGAATATAACTAATCATGATACTTGAAAAAAAATTAAAGAATTTCTTTCCGGATTTATAGGTAAAATTTGGATTCCATGTGGCCCCGCCCTACCCCAGGGGTAATGATTTGAACAAAAGTGAATCTACACTACCTAAGGATACTTACATATAATTCATGATAAATCATGCCTTTGCTATTCTTGAGAAGAAGATTTTTAAAGAATTTCTCTACATATTTGATCGGTCATTGTGTCCCCGCTCTGACCCAGGGGTCATGATTTGAACAAACTTGATTCTACACTACCTAAGGATGCTTCCCTATAAGTTCAGTTTTCCTGGCACAATGATTCTTGAGTGGAAGGTTTTTAAAGAATTTCCCTATATATTCCTATGTAAAACTTTGATCGGCCATTGTGGCCCCGCCCTACTCCCGGCGGTCATGATTTGAACAAACTTAAATCTACACTACCTAAGGCTGCTATTAGTTTCATATTTCCTGGCACATGGTTCTTGAGAATAAGATTGTTAAAGATTTTTCCTTTATATGTCTTTGTAAAAAAGTTTGATCGGCCATTGTGGCCCCGCCCTACCCCCGGGGACTGCTTTGAACAAACTTGAATATACACTACCTGGAGATGCTTCCCTTTAAGTTTCATCTTTCTTGGCAGAGTGGTTCTTGAGAAGAGGATTTTAAAACATACCATCAAATATTCATTTTACTTCATTACCTCCCCTTGAATAAGGGCGTGGCCCTTCATTTGAACAAACTTGAATCTTCACCTTAGGATACTTTGTGTCAAGTTTGTTTGAAATTTGCCTAGCGGTTCTTGAGAAGAAGTTAAAAATGTGATTAGTTGACGATGACGACGACAGACAACAGACAAATTTTGATCAGAAGAGCCTTCGGCTCAGGTGAGCTAAAAAGGGAAGGACTTTTTTCACCATACAAATTTCGATATAAGCTTCTTCTTCACTGATATTTTCTATACTCCGAGGATAGATCAATTTCTGCTAATGTCAATGCCAATTGACCGTTTGTTAAATTCATCGATTAAGGTAATAAAGTTTAAAATTGAGAGATCGTATTCCCCGGAAAAGAGGACATGAACCCACTGCTCTCTGTTATTGTCAGTCAAATACTGAGACCTTATGACCTGTGAACCTTCTATTTATAACATCAGGAACAGGTTTTTTTATATAAAAAGAACGAAATATTGGTTCTATTTTTTTTACACTTATTGCGTGGACCCTGAGGTCCATGCAGTAAATATATAAGCGAGCTTAAACCGGATTCCATGGGCAAACGACAGAATACGCATTCACGAGAAGGCTAGAGAGTTCGCACCTTATGTAACTTGCCCGTAGAATAATTCGCCCTATTCGAATTAGAATATGCCATTCTTTGCCAAATTGCGCTTTTAAATCCGCATTGTACAAGCATTTTTAAAAGTAGAAAGAACTTGCAGTATATAGACACATGTTCATTACAACATGAAAAAAAAGTCATTTAACAAGTTTTCATCGGCGTTAGCTGTGTGCATCAAGGCTCGCAAAATAATTAAATACCTCCGCACTCCAAATACCGTTTGATAGAGGTCTGTAGCAACGGCTTTTAATGTGTTGGGAGGGGAGGGCCTTCGACAAATAATCTGCGTACTACAGAGCTGTGCTACACGTAAACCATCAGATCTCAATTTTTTCTATGATAGATTTCTTCCGTATAAATCCAGAACAGTTGTCAGGTCCCAGCCATTATGGGTTACATGTATCAAAATAGCCCGATTTTTTAAACTGACAAAACTAAAGGCTAATAAGAGATAAAATTTAACAATTTTGCTTTGAGACTACATTCAGTCATAAGTAGGCAGATCATTGTAGAAATGTGAACAAACCTACTTGAATATTCACTACACCTAGATATTTTTTAAATTGAATTTGGGTTGGAAAAACATGCATATGGTCCATGTAATGCAGTCCTTTCTTAAAGGAGAGCAACTTGTTATCTGTCATCAATGACTGTTCAAAACAACAGGTCCTTCCTTTTCCATATTGTCTTTGTTCTGGGAAAAGTGGATGCGACAATACACGTACTCTATAGGACAGTAATGAGGTGGAAATGTCAGTCCTAAAAAAAACTAAAAAAACGTTTCACATAATCTTCGATGACAGAGTACCAGCGACGTTCATTCAGAATCATGGTCATGGGTGTCAGATGATTCATATGAATGCAGTTGACCCATTTGTATTGCTCATAATGTTGGTGGAGTCTCACCCTCACTCTGGATCCTGTAGGATGTGTGACTTTGTCTTTAATCCAGGCACACATTGTTCAGGGAATGTTTTGGATGATTTTCAAAGAAATACATGATCGCTTATACTTTAAATTTCATTCAGCCTCCTTGCATGCTAATAAATTGACTGATGGGACTTTCACAACACCAACTACTAGTATACTGCATCTGTGATTTGAAACACGTCTGACTTGAGGAAAACTTCTCTCAGAATGAATGATCTTTTTTGGTTTACCTCTTTATAGACTTTACTCCAATCAATTTCTAGATATCAGAAAAAACAAAACATTTTTTGATTTTATTAATCATTTCCTTCATATCTACATAATAGACAATGTCTGTAGAAGGTCTTGACGAAATATTCGATACACTCACAGCAAGGATAATTTCGACATTGTTTGCATTTCCATCTCTTCTCCGTATTTTCCTGCCAGTTGCCATCAGGTTAGGCATTTCTTTAAGACTCCCGTTAAGGTCACTTTGACCCAGAGGGTACCATAATCTCTGCCCCGAACTTCCATGCGAAATATTTGACGCACCAGTTAACCACAGGTTTCCATGGAATGGGCATCCTCCACAAAATAGTGAGGAAAAGGCATTTCACAATACTCACAAATTTAAAAAAATCTGTGATACCATTGGGTATATTCATATACAGTAAACGAACGCTCAAGGATGATCTCCTTATAATAGTGAGCCTCGTTAGATAGAAATCGATCTTATCGTATACAACGTTATAATGGAAAAGAAACGAATAAAGTCAAGAAAGATTTCCTTTTTTATTTTTTCTACACGTGATTTTCACTTTTAGGAATGTTTTAGACATCAAATGCAGTTAACTTTTTTCTCCCCCAAATCGGAACATTTAAAATGTTCCCATAAAATAAACGAATTTTAAATTTATTCCCCTTCAAAGAGGTTAAATTATTTCATGTAACCATGGATCAATGTAAACATAGGCGAAATGAATGCCGACTCCGATCTATTTTTTTTAACAACAGGGGACGTAAGGTTACTTACACAAGATGTAGCTAAGTGACAAGACTTTTAAAGGTTCACCACTTTATTGTATTGTATAAACCAAAAGGCAGCAGTGATATCTGCAAAGAACAAAGTACAATAATAAACATCAGTTATAAAGCATTTACAAAGTGTATATACTGAATGATGGTTCATTGTCATCTCTCACGAGAGATGACACATTAAGTTTGATTTCCGGATGTGAAGTCCCAGTGTGAGACGTCATTAATCAACCGGTAATCCTCGGCTGACACCATAGTGCGCGCGATGCACGAGTCATCCGAGAAGCACCGAGTGGTCATATTCTTGACGATGATGCGATTTTCTAAATATAGACTAGAGATGTAAACAATGAGCGATTTGTCTATTTTACCAAATCAACTGTACTGGGGAACCAATGAGATTGCTTAGAGGTCACGTGATGGTCAGTGTTTAGAGGTTTCTCAAGATGTAAGGACGTGGATTTTTCAGTGTTGTAGCAAGTTTATAGAACTTTCTAGGATATCAGAATTTTCCAATTCTTCAGTGCCGTTACAAACTTTTTTGTGATTTGACCGTGGAAAAAACGCAAAAGTAGCAGAAACAACGGTGGAAAAGCTTTAGAAGTTGGATAAACATTTTTATGTAACACGATGTGCCTAACCCAACTCTGGGTGATTAGGCTGGGACTGTGCCCAATTCTGGGACTTGCAATATTAATGCAAATATAACTATGCCCAATTCTGGGCTAAATGACAAAAATGTGCCCAATTCTGGGACTGAAAATGCATCCAATTCTGGATTGCAATTTGTGACTTTGCCATTGAGCAGTCAATTAATCTGGGACGCAGAAACAAATGAAATTCGATCCGCCACTGTTAAGAGCGCGAGATTTCACGAGATTTCCCAATGCGGAACAATGGCGGCGCCCATGCACGAATCAACGTTTGGAGAAATTTTGACAAAACAAGTCATTATTACAAACTTTAGTGTCAGAAGTAAAGCAACTGATATCCCAGACTCCAAATATCCCAAAACGGACAAAATCAGAAAAAAATATATGATGACAGATCAAAGTTCGATTTGTCAGACGAAGAAAGTGTTGAGGAAATTCGGAAAACGATGTCGCTATCTCAGTCACAGGAACAGTCTGATATTTATGCAGAATTGGATGGTCTGCTCAATGCCAATGCGTCAGATTCAGACGAAGAAGACGATCTTATTAAACAGATTGAACAGTTTTATGAGCAGGACGAAAAATGTTCTTGCAAGGTAAACGAAAGATTGGTTAAAGTAGTCAATGATGGTGTTTGTGTTCGTATCAATGAAGATAAGAAGAAAGAGCTGTTAGTCAAACATTTCAAGCCGAAAACTGTCAAAGTTTACAAGTACCAAGAGTAAATAAAGGAATATTGACATCTCTTGGACGAAAAGCTCGAGACAATGACCTCAAACTACAAAACTCACAAACACTAGTGTGTAAGGCCTTCTATCCGTTAGTACATCAATGTCAAAGTCTACGAACAAAACAGAGACTAAAGCCGTGGATGCTAGGAATGCTTTGGCATTGGCAAACGACACCTTCAAAATAATGCAAATGGCATTTGCAGACTTGTCACAACGTCGACGAGATTTCTTGAAACCAGAACTATGTGCTGTCGACAACCCTGTTACAAGCAAATTATTTGGGGATGATCTTGATAAACGGATTAAGGAGAAATTAGATGCGCGTAGAGTCAGCAGGAAAATCACACAATCTGGTGTGGCAGATAGAAACAACAGAAAATACCAACCATATGACAAAAATAAATCTTCATACCCAAAGTTTGGCCACAGACATTTTGGACAGAGAAACACGAAGAAAACTTTTTTAGAGAGGCGCCAACAACCAAAGATGTTCAAGATTTACAACCAAACACAGAAGAAGTAGATTGTCATGTAAGTGCCTTACAATATTTGAATAGTACTTAAAATTACTCTGTATTGAATACACCAGAAAATTTTGAAGTGGGAAATCAACAATTTATAAAGAATTGGGAAAAAATAACATCAGATCCCTGGATTCTTCAGCAAGTGCAAGGCTATAGATTAGAATTTTCTGGTGTACCGCAACAGGCTAAGATGCCAAGAAATATCCCCTTTTCAAAGGAGGAAAAATTACATGTTCAACAGTAAATTGACAGATACATAAAAATGGGAATTATAGAAAAAGCTAATAACCTTCAATGTTGATACATTTCTAATATTTTCACTAGATCAAAAAAGGATAGGGGGTATAGAATTATCCTCAATTTAAAACCACTGAACAATGACATTGAACACATTCATTTCAAAATGGATACCCTTAACGAGTCTAATTCGAGTGCGCATCACTTTGCGCAGCTTTTTAATCTCATGCAGTCATTAATTATTTTAATTTTAATACAAAATTAACATTATTTGTAACTCCTACTGATCTGAAAATGTGATTTTACGACACTTATTGGAAAAAGAACGTTGAAATGGCTCTAACAACGTCATCATAGATATGTATTTTAACCGTAATATGGCAATTTTAGAAGTATTTGGCTTCGACCTAGACCAAACGAGATGGTGAACTTTTTTGAAATTTCACAGTTTGGTGACTTTTTGCATTTACTTTCATTTACTTGAATGAAAAAGAAATCCCTAGGGCAGAAGTACAAAAAATATTGAAAAAATGTAATAATTTGGCGATTTTCCAACAAATTCCCATAGGGTTCAATAGTAAAGTTTGACAACATTTAAGATGGCCCACTAAGAAAACGGGGTGGTTAACATTCGACATTTTAATCATAAAACAATAAATATAACAGTAAAAATCAATTATCTGAAAATTATCAAAATCCCTAGGGCAGAAATAATTAGACTCGGCCTCGTTAAGTCGGCCATTAATTTGATGAAAAAAGATTGTTACTTCGCATCAGTTGATTTAAAACATGCCTATTACTAGTATTCTGTTGCAGTTCATCCTTCAGACAGACAATATTTACAATTTTATTGGGAAGAATAGCGTTTTCAATTTACGTCATTGCAAAAGGGGTTAAGTTCAGCCCCTAGAGTATTTACTAAAATTATGAAACCTGTGTTCTCACATCTAAGAAAATTGGGACATTCTATTGTTGCTTAAATTGATGATTGTTTACTTCAAGGGGATACATTTTACTCTTGTACAAGTAATGTGAATCAAACAGTGAAAATTCTTGACAATTTAGGATTAGCAATTCATCCTACAAAGTCAGTTTTTCAAACAACAAAACAAAAAGTGTTCTTGGGATTTATTCTTGACTCTGAGAAAATGATTGCGAGTTTAACATGTGACAAAGCAAACGATGTGATACAATGTTGACTCTGGAAACCGATAGTTCAAAAGTAGGTGAGGGGGGGGGGGGGAATGTGAAAGGTGATGAGTCTAAGAAGACAGGTGGTCACTGGTCTTATAGCGAAAAACAAAACCACATTAACTACTTGGAATTCCAAGCAGCATTCCTTACTTTACAATGTTTTTGTTCAACATTACGTGACTGTAACATTCAGTTGTTCTTGGACAATACAGTAGCTGTGGCTTATTTGTCTAACATGGGAGGAAAATCAGCTTTACTTCATAATTTGACTAGGAAAGTTTGGCTTTGGTGTGTTGACAGAAATATATGGCTCACAGTAAATCATGTTCCTGGAGCTAAAAATGTTGTGGCAGATGAATTATCTAGAAAATTATCCATGGATACTGAATGGAGTCTCAATGCTCATGTTTTTCAAGAAATATGTACCATGTTTGGCAAACCAAAAATTGATTTGTATGAACAATTTCTTAAACGAGTAAATTATTGACAAGCAAGTTGATGAAACAAGAATATCAACAGTCTCGTTTAAAGTCATCATTTCGTAAATTCTGTGGTCGATACAATGACCTTGCCAGCAAATACAATTTATCATTGAGTCAAATGCTGACTGACGTTTTTCATACCAATTGTTAGTCCATTATTTATACACTGAATTTTTTCCGTTATTTCCTGATCATGACAACGAGCACACGGCGGGTGTAACCGGTCGGCAGGGGATGCTCACTCCTCCATGGCACCTGATCCCACCTCTGATGTTTCAGAGGTCCGTGTTTGCTCTGCTCTTATTTTGTATATTGTTTAATGGACGTGGAGATTGAATACTGTTCGTTATCTCCATATCCTTCTTGTTTGCATTAAGACTTAATAACAAATTAGCAAAATATGTGTCTTTTCTACCAGATCCAACAGCATTTGCAATTGATGCTTTTAATATAAAATTGGATTGTAATATTTTGTATTATTCCTTTCCACCTTTCAGCTGTATCAGCAGACTGTTGCAGAAGATAGAAACAGACAGAGCAGAGATGATTTTAATCGCACCTTTGTGGAACACGCAACGTTGGTTCACGAAAATGATGAAACTTCTCGTATCCGATCCAGTCATTCTTCCTCCGACCCAAAAAATATTATCATTTCCAAAGCCAGAGAACTCATCCGTAAAAGAAACTGAGACTGTGTGCATGCAAACTATCCGGGAAGTTCTCAGACAACGTGGAATACCACAGGAATCTTCCGAAATCATCATTTCATCTTGGAGAACTTCAACCAAGCAACAATATTGGATGTGTTTTTGTGAACGAAGGAAGATTAATTACTTTTGTCCATCTGTAAATAACAGTCTATTATTTCTTACAGAACTGTTTAAACAGGGGCTAGGATACAGTAGCATCAATACTGCTAAGTCATATTTAGCTGTGTTTCTTCAATTAGTAAATGAAGAGTCAAATTTAGTTGTATATAGTAGCATAGTGAAATGATTTATGAAAGGCATTTTTCATATTAAGCTTTCATTACCAAAATATAGCAATGTTTGGGATGTTTCTTTAGCTTTAGAGTATTTGGAGACTCTTATGCCTCTCCATACTATATCACTTAGATTGTTAGCTCATAAACTTGTAACTTTGTTGGCATTGTTATCAGGTCAACGGAGTCAAACCTTCATCTAATTGATGTTAGAAATATAAAGTTTAATGCTTCTGGTGTAAAAATTTATATTGATGACATTTTGAAACAAACCCGTCCTGGGTATCACTTAACACCTCTCGAATTCAAGTATTTTACAAATGACAACTTATGTGTTGTGAAAACTTTGTATGTTTATATTGCAAGGACAAAAAGATTAAGAAAGGATGAAACGAAGGGCCCGTGAGAGCGAAGCTCTCCCTATAGGTAACACGTATGTATATGAAGAATAAAAGAAATCTATTGAAAACCATATGTCATTTACAATACCTATGGAAATGAGATTCTTGGCGACAATATGGCGTCGGCACAAATGGCGTCGATTTTATCTACGCGACGCGCAAATTCTCGTTGTTGATGAGACTTTCATCAAAGTGAAACAATTGTTCATTCGTACAATTAAGCCATTCCATAGGATATGTAAACAGACAGTGTCAAATTGGATAAGAACTGTGCTATTTGAATCAGGAATTGATGTTAAACAGTTTTCAGCCCATAGTACTGGGAGTGCAGCAGTAAGTGCAGCAAAACAGTGCAATGTGCCAATTAACACTATTCTCAATTCTGCCGGCTGGGCAACAGATTGTGTGTTCAGAAGACATAGTTTCCCATTGGAGAACATTTGTTGTTGCATTGTGCGAAATGACTGCCTCAGTATAATGACACTTTAATGTTGATGAACTGTATTTTATAGCTGTGTATATTTTGATTGTAAATATTAAATATGTATATATATATATATATATATAGGAAAAAGTGTGCTGTTGAACTAATTAAGGTCTTCCGTTTCCAACGGAAGACCTTCTACTGATTCTGTTGGTAAAATTATTATTAAGGTCTTTCGTCTTCAGCGGAAGACCTTATTGTTATTCTTAGGTTTCTTTTCCACTATTCTTAAGGTCTTCCGTTTCCAACAGAAGACATTTCTGTTATTCTTAGGTTTCTTTTCCACAGTTTTTTTTTCTTACCGATTTTGTGCACGCGAGTTCTCGGAAACGGCTTGCTCGATTTTCATGAAACTGTCAGGTCTGATAGAGCATGAAAAAATCTAGAAATCTATTTTTTATTTTGATGACGTCACTTCCGTTTCCAAGATTTTTGCATTTTAGTGAATTGTAGAGGGTAAGTTTGTCCGCGAGTTTTCTCGAAAACGGCTTATGATAGAAACTTGAAATCTTCAGTGATAATAGAACAATAAATGTAGTTATGCGGAACGTATTTCATATTCACCAAAATTGCTGTGTACAGAAGCTCGTTATGGACCGAAAAAAGGCATTTCCAAATTTCAATTTTTTTTAAATCCTCTTCTGTAATATTTCTGAATCTGTAAATATTTTGTTATAACATATAGAGCAAAATTGGTGCCAAATTACAAGATCCTTTCATCCAATATCACAAAAAGGGGCTGACGCCTAAAATAAGGGATTTAGAGGGGCCGAAATGTTTTCTTTATATCTCAAAAAGTATTAAGAATGTGTAATACATTAAAGAAGCAAAGTTGTTCAAAATGTCAAGCTTAATCTATATGGGTCGTCATTATACGTCCGGCGACGTCACTTTAGGTCAAACCGGAAGTAGTCCGAAAATGCATATTTTTGCCGTTCTTGACATGTTTTGGGGTGACATTTGTCACTGGAAGCATGAAACTTAATTTTCCGTCCGTCGACGTCAATTCCGATCAAACCGGAAGTAGGAAAAATAGCTTAATTTTGCAATAATTAGCATATATTTTGAGGATTTAAATGATTTTTGGACGTGATTAATTTTTTTTTTTTTTGAAAATAAAAGTTACTTTCAGTCAACCAGGACGGAAGCCCTACTCGTTGCTTTGCAACGAGCTTTGCTCTAGTTATTATTATTTTTTTTCTTACCGATATTGTGCGCGCGAGTTCAATAGATTTTCATGAAACTTTCAGGTCTGATAGAACATGAAAAAATCTAGATATATATTTTTTTATTTTGATGACGTCACTTCCGGTTAGAAATTTTCCGCGATTTAGTGATTTTTAGAGGGTCACTTTTTCCGGCAGTTTTTTCCGAAAAGCACTTAACACAGAAGCATGAAATTGTCAGTGATGCTAGAGCAACCTTTGGAGAAGTGCCCTTTGTATATCACAACTATCGGAAGTACGAAGCACCGGCGCTCGATATGGCCCGAAAATAGTTCTATCATGAATTTCAAAATTTCTAACACCTTTTCTACGAGAACTTTTTACATAGAAATATTTTGTTTAAACATATAGAACAAAAGAAGTGTAGAATTATATGACCTTTCAAATGATATAAAGGAAAAAGGTCTGACCCCTAAAATAAAGGATCCAGAGGGGCCAAAACGTTTCATCTGATATCTCAAAAAGTCTTGACAATTTGTTAAGCATCATAATATGAAAGTTGTTCAAAATAACAAATAGCAGAGGCAGAGATCATTTAAAGTCGTTAAAAAGGCGTCACTTCCGGTCAGACCGGAAGTATTTGTAAATGGCTCTTTTTTTGCACACATAACCGTAAATGTCTATCAATCTCGATATCATCGTCTTCAGAATAAGACGGAAGACTTATTTGTTGCTTTGCAACAAGCTCGTCTAGTTCTTTTTTTCTTCTACTTCCTAGACGCCAACTTTGAAGCCTCATATCTCGCCTCAATCATGTCTAGATTGATTTTGTTAAATTTTCAGAGGTACTAGAAAATACTAAATTCTATCAGAATGTTGTCTAAAATTTCAAAACGTCACTTTCGGTTTTGATTTATTTCCATTTAAACGAAAATTTATAGGCTTTCGTTTCCAGGCAAAAGCTCAAAGATGACAAAAGCTGGAGCAGAAATTCAACTGATTTTAGATAATAGAAGGATTGAGTTGTGCACATTGGTTTTTGTTTTTCGATTTCTTTATTCAAAATGGCGCTATATAGGGGTCAAAAATTAGAACGCTTAAAAGAGCCAAAAATTACTCATATTTTGCTTTTTATCTTCTTAACTAAATATATTTTGTTAAAATATATAGAGCATAATTTGTGCAGAATTTGAAGATCTTTCAAATGATGTCTGGGAAAAGGGCTGACACCTAAATTAAGGGATCTAGAGGGACCAAAAGTTTTTTCCAGATATCTCAAAAAGTATTGAGATATGTTTTACATCAAAGAAGCAAAGTTGTTGAAATCTTTCGTAAAATCTACTGATGTCATCAAAATAGTCCTGTGAGGTCACTTCTGGCCAAACCGGAAGTAGTCCAAAACTGCATATTTTGGCCGTTTTTGACATGTTTTGGAGAAATATTTTTCACTGGAAGCATAGAACTTAATTTTCCGTCCGTTGACGTCACTTCCGGTCATACAGGAAGTTGCAAAAAAATGGCTTACTTTTGCAATTTTTCAACATAGATTTGGAAGATTTCAATCATTAGAGACGTCCTTTCTCTGTTTTTTTTAAATAAAAGTTACTTCCGGTCAAACAGGACGGAAGACCTACTCGTTGCTTTGCAACGAGCTTTGCTCTAGTTATTAAATACTTTTGATGCATTTCTCTCAAATCTCATTGGTTCCTCGGTGCAGTTGATTTGGTAAAATTGAGAATTTAATGAATATTATATTGAATATGAAATCTAATGATCATTTTACCAAATCAACTTTGTACTGAGGGATGAAAAGTAAATTTCGGTTCCCATCCTAATTGATTTAATAACGATAATTTATGTGTTTATGAATGCATCAAATGTATTTTCTTTGAAGACTGACCATCACGTGACCTCTAAGCAATCTTATTTGATCCCTCAGTACAAAGTTGATTTGGTAAAATTATCAAATGTCATATTCAATATAATATTCATTTAATTTTCAATTATCGATAAAGAAAACAGGCTGCACAGAAATATTGGAGAATCAGACACACAATATCGCCTGGGTGGTGGTGGTCTTCAAAATATATGTTCTTAATATTATGTAGCTATCCAAGCTATTGCGTAAATGATGGCAAGCGCTATATAGAAAGTCCTAATAACTACATGAACTAGGTACAGGTCAGAGTGTGTGTATCAAAACTCGCTAAATATCAGCTGAGGCGTGGATCCAATCATTAACGGATAAATTAATATCAAAGTTAAAACATTTACAGTAGTACGCGCATACACTGATATAGATGACGGCAACAACCTTTTTTTATTTGGTACATTAATTCCTGCCATTTTTTGAATAATACAAATTTTCTTCAGCGAATGTACTACGAGGATTTTTTTTTTTAGAAATTCAAATCACTAGCATCGATACAGGCATTAGAAAAAGATCACAAAGAATCATTGCGAGTATTTTCCTTGCATTCCTAAACTTTTCTTTTTAAGATTTTGAAAATAATTTAAGAACCTGCATTCCTTTTTTTTTGCAATTTCAAATTACATCAATGACACAAAATTCACCAAATCACTGCTCCTACATTTTTCAATGAAGCCAAAATCTGTAAATTCAGTGTTGGCAAATTGGGACTTTTCTTCATATTATTTGTAAATGCTTAATTTTGCTTAATAGCATTCAAATATTATTACTTAAAGTTACCCTCTGTTTAAGAGCATGTATATAAGCGTACGTTATTATGTAAAAGCGTCTAAATGTTAGATTGAAGTTCTTCGCCGTATTTCGTCAGTACCATGTGCATGTGCTTATATTTTATATACTTAAAAAGTTGATTCTGAACAGTAATTTAAACAGTTTTAATATATACTGTGTACGTGTAGTACTTCAGTTTTCGTTTACATGGGCGGATACATGTACAGGATTTGTGATCTGGGGTGGATAATTTTATTCAGACAGGGGCCTGGGGGCGCCTTAAGGCCGCCAGTGGGTCCAGGGCCATGTTGGGGGGCCGGGGGGAGCCCCCGGAAACCCCTGGGTTTTCTTGTATTTCAAGAGTAAAACCAGACACAATTATAGTAGTACCGGTTAGTTATGCACACTCCAAAGTACGTCATTATTAATACTAGTCATATTATACATTCAATGGTGGGGGCCCAGAGGGGCGAAGCCTCCGAAAGGTCCTGTGTTTTCGTGTATTTCAATAGTAAAATCAGGCATAATAATAGTGGTATTGGTTAGTTTATATGTACCAAAGTATGGCATTATTAATACTAGTCATATCATATACTTTGAAATTTTAGGTGGGGGGAGGGGGTGCGCCCCCATGCCCCTTTGAATCTGCCAGTGTTTTATATCCCTATGGGCACGATGGAACGTTGAGGTTTTATCAATCTTTTTGTAAAAAATGTTACAAATTTTTACGAATATTGCTTAGTGGTTACAATTTTTAAATACATTATACAAAATATACTTGAAGTCGATCAAGCATAATTTCATATATAGCTTTAATATAATATGTTTCAGGAAAGCGCCTTTCCATTTGTTTAAATTTTAAAGAGTCCTGGACATACACTTTAGTTGCGTCGATTACATCATGAAATCTTATTCATACAATCTATTCTACATGTTCAATTACGTTGAATCACTATTTCATGCATACAAATGAAAACAACTTATCGGTAAACAAACAAGAGACACACGGGACTAATAGGTCACCTGAGTATCATGTAACAAATTTCCAACAAATGAATTTAGTTCGTGTTTGAAACCAGAGGACATGAATTCACAATTTTAAAAGAGGCACCATTGCTTATCATAATTATACACTTAGCATTCTTACGCTAGTCACTTAATACCCAGAGGTAGATCAGAGTCATAGGCGTCGGAACCGGGGGGGGGGGGGGGGGTAGGGGGGGACTTAGCCCCCCCCCCCCCCACTTTGTTTTCCAAATATATACTTAGTATGATATTGAACATATCTTCGTAAGTTCAGCCCCCCCCCCCTCCACTATCCACTGATACGTCTTAGTTTAGGTTAAAAATGGGGAAAGTGGTGGTGTTTGGAAGGAAATTTTTGGTACTGGAGTTCGAATCTTACTCCCCCCCCCCCCCCCCCCCCACGAAATAGGATTTTCGTGGTTGGGAAATAGACATTTTCTTTTTTTTTTTTTTTGCTTGTCAGTTTTTTTGGTAAAAACATTTTTCATTACACTTAGCCCCTCCACTTTTAATTTGCTTCCGACGCCAATGAGAGTTACAGAGAAAATGCACTTCCACTTTATAACCAGTTGGGCACCCCACCCTAAAAAAAACCACTGACCCTGGGGCCACATATTTCAAAATTTTGGAAATTTTACCATAAATTTTATTTCATCATAAATGGTTGATTAAAACCAAAGAGCCGATTTCAAAGCATTGATTTATTTTCAGACTATAACCCCCCCCCCCCATACCCCTGACCCAAGGGGCATGAAAGTAACCATTTTGCTAGATGCAACTTTCTTTCGTCATAAATATATATCCTCAGATCATTGGCATAATACCTAGAAGCAAAGGAAAAAATTTTCAAAGAATTAATATATTTGCACTATATCAAAAGAGCCCCCCTTACACCTAATGGTACAACCCCTGACCCAGGGGCCATGAAATTCCCAAAGTTGATTGAGGCACTCTTAGTCACTATACCTATATACTTAGTAAGTTTATTTTATACCCAGGAGCAGAGGAGAAGATTTTTAAAGAATTAATGTATTTTTACTGTAACGTGCAACGCGGCCGAGCTTGGTGTTTGGTGATATGTCTTGTATCACCGAGGCGTTACACTCAGGTTCGTTAACCTGTTAACTCAGGTTTCTGTTGACCAAATAAAATCAAATCAAATATATACAAATAAGATAAAGTATAATACAATGGATCAACGGGTTTCTTCTTGATTGGACAACCACTAGCTGTGGTCAACGGGTGTCTCCCGTAAGTAGATTTCTTCGGTCCTGCCACTTCTCACTGTACTGACTCCTGGCACTTCCCCCACTTCTCACTGTGGTATGCCACCTCTCTTGATCTATACTACCAAGTGACTGCCTTATTCAGGTCTTACGCTTTTGGTTAGTCTACAACACTTAGCTGTCTATCCCCCGCAACTGTCTGCCTTATTCAGGTCTTATGACCGTGTGTAAGAGGAGAAACAAGCTAAGGTTTCACAACTCCGTCACCAGAAAGGTCTCAAAGGTCCTGCAATACAATTAGTATTATCCCAATGCAGTCTCAGTTCAAGGGCAGTTTCATACTACTTGTATGAACGTAAAATTAATATTTTTTTTAGTGTTTAAGACTTTAAACAGAAACGTAGGTCTAACGTTAATACGAAACTAAACAATGAAAATCAACTTCCGTTTCATCACTATCAAAAGAGCTCCGCCCTAACACCAGAACCCCTGACCCTGGGGCCATAAATTTCATAATTTTGGAAGAGACACTCTTGCTCATCATAATTATGAAAACAGTTTTTTTTAATGCCCAGGAGCAAAGAAGTAAATTTTCAAACAAATAATGCATTTTCGCTGTATAATCTATATAGTCCTGCCTTAGAACTAGAACTCCTGACCCTGGGGCTATGAATTTCGGTAATTTTGGTAAAGGACTCAGTGGTCATAACATTCATGTCAACAATTTGACTGCTTGAAGTCCAGGGGTAAAGAAGAAGATTTTAAAGATTGCATCAATTTTAGTGGTTTTGGCCCCATCCCCAGGATCAAGGGAGGCAGGGACCATGAAATTCATCATTTTTGTTCCCCTTCACCCATAAATGCTGTATGCCAAATTCGGTTGAAATTGGCTCAACCGTTGCAGAGAAGAAGCTGAAAATGTTCAAAAGTTTACGACCGATTGATGACAAACAACCAACGACTAAAACAGGTAGCAATAGGTCACCTGAGTGACTCAGGTGACCTAACAAAGAGGAAACATATATCGCCTACTAAAATCAAAACCTCGACCTAGTTCCGAACTGAGGAATCGATAATTCAGGAATGCTACATACAAATTTCACAAGATCGTATTTATTGCACTGAAACTAGATAAAAAGTTGCAGCAACCCCGTTATTATGCATAGATATGACCAAGAAGCATATGACATTATTACCTACTTAAGTTATATTTGTTGGACCAATGGACATACAATAATTGCTGTATCTGGAAATGAAACGGAGGCGTGACGAGTGCCCGCAGGGCACGAGCTCACGACCCCGTTTCATTTCCAGATACAGCAATTATTGTATGTCTATTGGTCCAGCAAATGGTTTGTGGCACGCCTACTTTCACGAGCTTCAGTGGCATTATTCGCGCTACAATTTAGACCGGGATCGAATCAAGCTGAAAGATGGACGTAGATTTTTTGGATAATGACTTCAAAGTTGAAGAAATTGACGACATGACACTGTCTCAAGTTTGCGACGTAGATTTTTTGGATAATGACTTCAAAGTTGAGGAAATAGACGACCTGACATTATCTCAAGTTTGCGACGAAATGGAAGCTTTTGACGGATTACAGAATATGAGCCTTACACAGACGCTTGCAGAGTACGACACAGGATTGGAGCATGGTGAATTTAAGCTTGAATATGACTTTTTGAGAGAAAATGAAAATAGTTCGAATTTGCTGACCACATCAGGTGATCGTTTTGCGGCCCCAGTGACGGAGAGTGAACTGAAATCTCTAATTGAAAGCCAGAAAAACATTAACACTAAACAAAACACTAGATGGGCGGTCACGATGAGAAATGGCGAAAAGGCAGATCCGAAACTATTCCAGAACTTCAATTCCAGGGCAGCGAGGAAATTAATTACTGGTTACAACGTTTTATAGTAGAAGCAAGACGACAGGATGGTAAGGACTACCCCCCCCCCCTTATGAGCCTGTACTTGATTTCATGTGGACTACTTCGTTTTTTGCGAGACGAAGGTGTGTCCGATAAAAACTTTTTAGACGAAAAAAACACAACTTCCATTGAATTTCGGAAAGTTCTAGATGCAAAAATGAAGTTGTTGATTGAAAAAGGCATAGGATGTACTACGAAGTAGACTGATCCTATTTTACCAGAAGACGAGGCGAAGTTGTGAGATGTTGGAGTTTTTGGAAAGAAAAACGCAGAACAACTTCAGAAAACGATTTTCTTTTACGCATGTAAAATCTTTGGTCTGCGTGGATGTGACGAACATCATAACCTAGCATGTGAACAGTTTACTATTGGATCAGATAAGCTGGGAAAATTTAATTTATTGAGTTTACGGGTCGAAAAACCAAAACGTACATAGGTGGGCTCGGACAGCTAAATGTGTGCAACAAGACCATTAAACATCACTGCCAGTCCGCTAAGAGAATCTCTCTCTCTCTCTCTCTTTCACTGAGGATGTACAATTACTCGTTCACTTAGCTAACAAATTCAAAATTTTCTTGTAGGGGAAAGATGCATTGCTGACTATTTTGATCAATATCTGGATTCCCTTGGACGTCGAGGAGCATTCTATCGAAGACCTCTGCCCGCAACACCTGAGGTGCCAATTTGATACGGAAATCAGGTCATGGGAATTAGTAAGCTGAAAAACTTCATGCGAATCATTTGCACGGAAGGTGGTTTACAGGGTAATTATTCGAATCATAGCGGCAAACGTACTTGTGCGACCCAGCTATATATGTCTGGTGTGGAGGAGCAACAGATAATGGATCGGACTGGTCATTGTTCTCAAGCAGGTGTCCGTAAATACAAAAGATCCAGTGTGCAAATGGAAGCTAATGTGTCAAAGATCTTGGATCCGCCCAAAGAGTGTACCGAGAATTCCACTCCGATGAATTCTCTAGATGGATGCGATCCGGATATTACAGACAAGTGTCCCGCTATTCCAATGACTGCAGCAAGCGTCCAGGGTGAGGAGGAACCTCTGAACAAGAGAATCGAACAGATTCCCGTTTGGAGAATTTAAAAATTGTAACATTACATTCCAGTTTTAAAGTGGGGATTTCACAAAAATCAATTACTAGTCAGATAGATTGTTAAATTACTCAAACCCAATTTTTGTTAGAATTGAGGTTTTTTGACTTTTTTTGTTTTCAACTTGCTTGTAAGAATTGTACAAGGGCATCAAATTTAATTGAAAGGTGTTTTTTTTTTTAAAGAAAAAAGCTTTACAATGGTTGATTAAAGGATAAATTTTGTGAGGATTTCAGATTTCTTTTCTTACCTGACAATAATTCTAAAATTATTGTACGGTACAATTACCACGCCCCCTTTAATACAGTGCAATAACTTGCAGTTTCTAAAGTTATTGTACAATGGTAGGCCACGCCTACCTGGGAATAGAACAGGTATTGGAAATAACAGTACACTTATCATCAAAGAAAATACACCGCATAATAAAAAGGAATTTGGTTTTGTTTAGCTGCAGATCCGTAGCTCGCTGGTCTGAAAAAAAAATGGAATGGACGACCAATTACAGTTAGCTACAGCAATGTTTCGCTATGTACAAGGACTTTCAATATTATGTATAGGAGAAAGGCCGTTCTGTGAGAGAAAAAAACTAATCGATGGCTGTAGGCTGTAAGGTTCCTTACAGTTTTAAATTCTTATACAAGTTGCATTTTTTTCTAAATACAGGGGACAGCCACACAGTGAATTTCTATTAATTCAAAATTATTTGTTAAACCTTTTAATTAAAAAGAAGTAAATTGGAAACAAATAATTATGAAATGTGAAATGTGTGATCTGTTGTAATTCTTTCTCGGAATATGTCCCTTCGAATTCCTCCCCATGGTCATCTTGGATCCGATTCACGTAACAATACCGACTGGGGACTCTTTAGGCAATGGGAAGCAGTTCAGTAGTCCAGCTGGGTAAATAGTGCTTTTGGCTTTATTGATGCAGACCCGAACTCCTGCTTTAATCTTGGGTTTTGAAGGAGATTTTTGTGATTTCCCTTAGAAAGTTTTCCATAATTTTAAGACATTGGAGGGCTTCACCTGAGCTGGTATTCTTTGGATACTGCGATGATACGTATGATTGTAAGCATACACTAAATCCGGTAAGACCTCTAAATACCGTCTGGTTTTATTCCAAGTGAAATACCGCCACATGCGTGCTTTGAGGTTTCTCTGAAATCGTTCCACGATACGGGCTTTGGTGTCCGTATTGCGAGTGGTAAAGAAATGAATAGATCTTAAAGCCTGTAAATTCTTTGCCTTGATTCGATTTAAAGCGGGCAAGACGTCGACCCTGTTGAAAACTAGTTTTGTAATCCTCGAATCATTTCTTTTTTCTGTTTCGATTTTAAAGGCAACACCCAGACATATTTAGATAAGACGCCAATGACACACAATAAAAATGTATAGTCGTCATTGTACTTCTTTAAACTGGACACATCGGCTAAATCTGATGCCATTTTTTGTCTATATTCGTCACTTTAGTCTGTTGTCTCCGGAATGGATTAATGTAAGGTATAGGTATCTTGCTCTTTTAACCTTTCTCATTTTTCCCCCTAAAGATTTGACCTGGCGATTCACGGCATGTATTCCTCCATACCCTTTCGTGGGATTCTGATAAATTTCTTTTAAAATGTCTTCAACTTTAACTTTCCTCTTCTTCTTCATGTCTTAAGCAATGACAGCCAATCTTTGTTGTTGTAATTTCTTCTTTCTTCTTGGGCTTTTTACCTTTTTAGCTTTATAGGGACTATATTTGGGTCTGGATGTTTTGAGGAGACAATGATAGCAGGTGAAAAGTGTGGCCCGCATAAAATATATATGAAACTCATTGAAATTTATGCAGAAGAAAGAAACATAAACAATTAATTCAAGTGAAATTTGTGTGAAAACGTAATGCAATTACAAAATTTTCCTATGACTTATATGAAAAGCATATTTTATAATATTGAACACAGAAACTTCATATGATACTTTTAAAAAGAATATGTAAATATCGTACAAACGAATCCACCTGCATGATATTTGCACAAGTTTTAAATTAAAAAAAAAACCATATGAATTCCTTGTGAGTCACTATGTGAGGTTTTTTTTAATGCACGAGACATTTGACGAAGATTGCACTCATTTGTAAACATTGAGATACCATACCCTTACCCGTGAAATGTTATCACATAGATATTGTAAATGTAAATATATGCGATTATATATTAGATAATTCTAGTCCAGAGAGACCAAGTGTATTGTATTCCAAATGTTGTGGGTGTAGTGATAACTAAATCTTTGTACAGATATTCATGTTCCTGATGTATGAAAAATTGAATTGAGTTAGGCAAGTAATTATTCGATGTAAAACTGGCTATTGTTTCTTTATTATTACGAAAGAATACTAGTTTCAAAAAATAATGATAATTAATTTATGTTCATCCAACTTAATAACACAAAAAATACAATCAATGCAAAAAAAATGAAAAAAAATATTGTGTACAAGATGTTGCTATTATTACATGTATTACAATCATATTTTCAGACACAAAATGGGATGACATAGGTTACAATTTCTTAGTTGGGGATGATGGAAATATTTATGAAGGCCAAGGCTGGGGTCGACAGGGAATTCATGTTGGAAATAACAATGACAAAGCATTGGGTGTATCATTCATTGGAACTTTCATGGATAAAGTCTTTCCCGGCGAAGCCGCGATAGGCGCAGCAAAGAATTTGATTCAATGCGGTGTGGATTTAGGCTACATAAGTACTGACTACCAACTTCTTGGACATCGCGCTGTAAAGGATACCCTGTGTCCGGGAGATAACTTATACGATGCAATAAAGGAGTGGCATAACTTTAGTGAAAAACTGAAACCCTTAAAAGATAAGAATACTTGACGTAGATTAAACTGTAAATGAGTTGGATACCGGTACTCGGTATATGTACCGTAATGAGTAGTTGTTTCAAAATTTCTGATGAAATATTTCATTAAAGCAAAGCGGTATTAATATTTAATCCCCAGGTAATCCCCCTCCTCACAACTTGAAAATGGGAGGGTACTATTACTATATAATAATGATCGTGATGTCCGTCTGTCCGTCAGTCTTTCTGTACGTCTGTTCATCTATAACGCTTTTGGGTACCCATGTCTAGTCTGCATCTCCTTTATACTACTGAATGAAATTAAATGAGACTTTCAAAGACATTGTTACGTGGTGCAATTGTGACTTCCAATTTTACTGTTTGATTGGAGACATGAAGGATATGGAGATAACAAACAGTATTCAATCTCAAAGTCCATCAATACAAATTAGGAGCAGAGCAAACACCGATCTCCGACACTTCAGAGGTGGGATCAGGTGCCATGGAGGAGTGAGCATCCCCTGCTGACCGGTCACACCCGCCGTGTGATCCTTGTCATGATAGGGAAATAATGGAAAATCCGTCTTCAATTCAGTGTATAAATAATGGACTAACAATTAATATGAAAAATGTCAGTCAGCATTTAACTCAATGATAAATTGTATTTGCTTACAAGATCATTGTATCGACCATAGAACTTACAAAATGATGACTTTAAACGAGAATGCTGATATTTGTGTTTCATCAACTTGCTTGTCAATAATTTACCTCGTTTTAGAAATTTATACGTATAGCATGACTTTGCGTATCGAATCAACTTCCAGGAGAAACATGGACACTGCCATTCTTAATATGATATTGAAGGGCATTCATTTCTTATCCGCAACTCCTCCTTATCCACTGAAAAAAATCAAATGATATATACTTTCACAGCATAATGCTATAGTGCCCGTCGTACTTTACTTTTTAAGCTGACACTTATTGTAGGTGAAGCGTGCTATACACAGAAAGGTATCATTTCCATAACATTTGATATTATTAATTGTCAGTCCATCTCGTTCTTTTTTGTAATCTCAACTTGGCTACAGACTTTCAGCAATTAATAATAATGTAAATGTGATTTTTTTTAATGAATTTTTAGTCAGTGTTCGTTGATAAACTACACAACTATTTGTAAACAACTTGTTAATGTACAACTGTCCTGTACTATTGTTTTTATTTAGTTTTACTTTTAGTCAATGAAGTTGATGAACTTCATTTCTTCAAGTATTATTTTCATAGCACACGTGAATTGATATAGAATTATTTTTTTAGTTAATGTCAAGACCAAAAAAAAATATTAAATAAAATACTAATTCTTTTGAATAATTTTATAATTTATCATGTTGTGTTAATGTCAAGAAAAACAAATGAAATAAAATAATATTTTTTTTAAATAGTTTTATGATTTATCATAATATCGAGATACGTATCGTATCGTGCCAATATATCGAGATACGTATCGTATCGCAAGATCTGGGTATCGTCCCACCCCTATGTTGTATGTGGTAGATATTACCACAAAGAGACTGGAGATTTTTTTGAGTGTATACATGGTCAAAAATAAATTTTTTATCACGTTTATTAGTTTTCTATCTTACCCAAGGGAGGAGGAATATGTTTTGGCATAGATAGCTTTTTCTCCACAATTTGCAACTTTGTCAACTGACAACTAGGATGTCACATATCAGTTAGATTATAATGTCACATTGTGCATGTCTAAGGTAAATCAAGTTCAAGTTCATTGTATATTTATGAATTTAATAAAAGTCAGTCATTGGGAATAAATTCAAAAATTAAGCCCCAAAGGGGGAAGGGGGTGTACTTTTGTGGGGGTACTCACAAGGGTGGATCTGATCAACTGCTGCAGTGGTATGGATGTGAAATCTGTATTTTTCTTTTTTTGAAAATCTGTGTGAACCAAATATCATCACTTCAAAAAATACGATATATGTATGGAAATACCTAAGTCCTTATTCTGGAATCTTATTTTTTTTTGTATCATGTGAATTATTTATATCTGGTTAGATGTTAGTTATTATAATAGTATTTATTAAATGATCAGGAATTTTGATGCTCTCTGATAGGTCTAGACACCTTTTCCTGAGATGTACCTCGATTAGAGTGACTTCACCTATGACGTTCGGGGGGGGGGGGGGTATTCGGGTTTTTCCTCTTGATCAATCATAGATGTGCTTACAGTTTTTTCGACCAGTCAGATTGCGTGTTTCAAAGCATGTGTTCTTGTGAATGTAAACATGTCAGACGCCAGTACCAAGGAGATTAAACACTTTGATAGTACGAGGGTTGTCCCGAAAAATCGTGGACAAGTTGTCTCGCATGAATAATAATCGTCATTGCGTTCTAAAATTTTCACTACTTACTAGTACATTTTTTCTTAATAAATATAGAAAATTTCAAATAGATATATGCATAAATAAACGAATTATAAGGTTTTATATTATGTATTGTATCGTCTTACGGCGCACAGATGATAACGTTAAAGTGCCTAAAACAGCGTCAGGTACCTCAAGTTTCATCTTTGCGCTAAAAATAAAGTTGGATCAGTCCCTTTTAAATTTTGAAATTTCATTGAAGCACATGCTTAAGTCTTCATAAAGTATTGAGGAACCAATCTGGCACAAATGTACGATCTTCTGATGATTAATTAGTAAGATACGGACAGTATTCCAACATCATTCAACTTATAGACAATCTTATATTGACGCGGTCAACATTGACAGTGTCTTTAGCTATTACAGTTGTAGTTTGTCTGTATGTCTTGTACTACCTCGGGACTCGATCAAGAAAGACTTTATTCAGAAAACTCCCATTTCAATTATATACTAAAGATCTGGCAATTTCTGGGGATTTTTTTTCTTCTGTATTCATTTAATGTTTTATACGGCATTAATACACCATCTAAATCATAGCGAACTGATCTCCGGTGCGCCGTAACGTCACCAAACGTCACCATTTTTCGTGTGTTGTGTTTACCACTTTCCCATTTCAAATGCTCAGGAAACTGTCAAAAATTGACCAAATGCATTGAGAATTTTAAGAAGAAAACAAAATAAATTGTGGAATTGAATAAGGATAATCTTTACCCTAATCTTATCTATTTAAATCTTTTGTTTCAAATCAATATTCCTGTATTCTCCTATCAAACCTTCGTTTTTTGACCGTGCGCCGTAGGGCCTTACCCTGTGCACATTCAAGCATTATAAAATCTATATTTTTGTGTATATTTTATTCAAAACATTACAATTAACTTAAATATGATAAATAAACATTCACTGAAAATTTCAGCTTAATACGACCATTATTTTTCGAGAAAAACGCTTTGTCCACGATTTTACGGGACAACCCTCGTAAATGATTGAGTATTGATTGTTTAATAATATTGTTTTCCACTTTTAACTACTAGTTGTTATTATAATAAGTTATTGAAGTATAACAACATGTGAAAAGTTTTGTTACACTTTGCATTTTATAATGAGTGTTTCTATTTGATGTAGACAAGAACAAAAATGTCGATAGTGTGGTAAAACTCCTGATCATTTAATAAAACGGTTATTGACTTCGGCCTCGGTCAACCAATACCTGACCAGGTCTGTATAGTCACGAGTAGACCTCATCAAAAGTCAATAATTGTATAATATGACATATTACGGCAAATATGAAAGCCCTATCATATGTCATTGAAGAGTTATATTCAATGTAGCACCATTTTTGTAATTAGGTCAAACATGAAGGTTCAGAAACCATAGCATGCTAAGAAATATCATGCTACAATGCACATGTAAAATATGAAAACCCTATCTCTTCTAAATCAAAAGTCACATGGAAGACTGAATATTTGTAAAAAGTAGGTCATACTTCAAGGTCAAGGTATCATGGTAAAAAATCATAATTAAATATATACATGTACTAGTTCATTAAGAAAGGAATTGCCACAGGTAATGCATGTATAATCTGAACATGTCGAAAGCCCCATCTCATCTCATTCAAAAGTTCTGACCAAGGTTTTAAGTTTTTGTGACAGATGAACAGACCAACAGACTTACAGATGATAGATGAATATTAAGATTCAATTAATGAACTCTTTGTATTTGCTAAAGTGGAGGACAAAAATCAAGAGATTCATACACTAAAAGGGATTTACTGACCTTGACATGATGATGCAATGCTTTCTATAAAAAATTAGATCTTCTTTTAATTAATTAACGATAATTAATATTTAGAAAGTATAAGTATCATAAGAAAAAAAGTTTGACATGCATGTAGATCTATTTCAATGAAAAAAGCGATATTGATCAATATCGCCTGACTGCACCATGCAGGATGAAAATTCAGTTTTCTTTTAAGGTCATACACTGTACCCAACATATTTTGTTTTGTTATATAGTTTGAACTTTATTAGGTTCTTCCATGGAGTTTAAGAGTTTCACTAAATGAAGGACGTGTGTGCAATACTTTTAATGTCTATATATGGAACCGTACACCTCTTCTAAAACAATGTTTGATGAAAAAAAATCTGGAAATTATGTTCTGTAATATTTGTATTTTTCTTTGAATAATTCAAACATTTTTACAATTTGATATCTTTTCAAAACCCCTGGTAACATATGCTGATTTTTTGTCAAGGAAAATGTGGTGAGATTTAAAGTTAAAATTTAGAATATCTTCAGTTGATAAATTATCAGTAGGTAAGGTAACTTGCATATATGTCCTTAAATTCAGAACTTCTTTTTTTTTCTAAGTTAGAAACAGAAAGAATTTTTGTTGACTTCCTATATATAAATTCTAATATTAATTATCATGAACATAATTTATGTAAAACCTTAATTGATTTTTTATCCAGTGTAGTTTTAATAGTCGAGCTGGTGGATGTGATCATGGTGATAGGGATAAATTTCAAAAACTTACTAGTAGTAAATAAAGTACCGTAGTATATCTATGAATGCTTTTTAGCTCACCTGAGCCAAAGGTTCAAGTGAGCTTTTCTGATCAAAATTTGTCCGTTGTCTTTCGTTGTTGTTGTCGTTGTTGTCGTCGTCGTTGTTGTCGTCTGTCGTTGTTGTTGTCGTCGTCGTCGTTGTCGTAAACTTTTCACATTTTCATCTTCTTCTCAAGAACCACTGGGCCAATTTCAACCAAACTTGGCACAAAGTATCCTTGGGTAAAGGGGATTTAAGTTTGTTCAAATGAAGGGCCATGCCCTCTTCAAGGGGAGATAATTATGAATTAGTGAAAAATTAATAGCATTTTTAAGAAATCTTCTTCTCAAGAACCACTGAAATAGGAAAGATGAAACTCATGTGAAATCATCCTCAGGTAGTGTAGATTCAAGTTTGTTCAAATCATGAACCTGGGGGCTAGGGTGGGACCAAAATGGCCAACCAGAGTTTTACATAGAAATATATAGGAAAAATCATTTAAAATCTTCTTCTTAAGAACCATTGAGACAAGAAAGATGAAACTTAAATGAAATTATCCTCAGGTAGTGTAGACTCAAGTTTGTTCAAATCATGACCTCTGGGGCTAGGGTGGGGCCAAAGTGGCCGACCAAAGTTTGACATAGGAATATATAGAAAAAATCTTTAAAAATCTTCTTCTCAAGAACCACTATGCCAGGAAAGATGAAACTCTTGTGGGATCATCCTCAGGTAGTGTAGATTCAAGTTTTTACAAATCATGACCTCTGGGCTAGGGTGGGGCCAAAATGGCCGACCAAAGTTTACATAGGAATATATAGGAAAAATCTTTTTAAAATCTTCTTTTCAAGAACCACTGGGCCAGGAAAGATGAAACTCATGTGGAATCATCCTCAGGTAGTGTAGATTCAAGTTTGTTCAAATCATGACCCCTGGGGCTAGGGTGGGGCCAAAAATGCCGAACCAAATTTTTACATAGGGATTTATAGGGAAACATTTTAAAATCTTCTTTTCAAGTACTTCAAAGCCACGATTATTTTTCTATTTATATGGAATCATCCTCAGGTATTGTAGATCCTACTTTGTTCAAATCATGACACCCAGGGGGGGGGGGGTTAAAATTCAAGCTCCTCTCCCCTTCCCCAGTAAACTTTCAGTTTTGATCTGATATGTGCTTTTTCCTAGTCGATGTGCTAAGGTGAGCGATGTGGCCCTTGGGCCTCTTGTATAAAAAAATGTTTTCTTATTTCACCATGTTCATTGTACCTGTTTTTTTTTTTTTTTTGCTGATAATAAGTGGCTATTTCAGTAAGGTTTTTTAAGAGAAACATACAGATGCAATTAAATTTCATTCTCATTATTATTCTATTTCATTCTAATAATTATTGCAAATTTATTTCAAACATTTAGGTTATCTTTGAGTGCACTTTTTATGCAAATGAGGTTCAAAAAATGGGTCAACTGAGTGGAGTGCTAACCCTAACCCTAACCCTAAACCCCTAACCCCTAACCCTAAACCCTAACCCCCTAACCCTAACTAACTAACCCTAACCCCTAACCCTAACCCTAACCCTAACCCTAACTAACCCTAACCCTAGCCCCCTAACCCTAACCCTAGCCCCCTAACTAACCCTAACCCTAACCCCTAACCCTACCCTACCCCCTAGCCCTAACCCCCTAACCCTAACTAACCCCCCCCCTAACCCTAACCCTAACCCTAACCCCCCTAACTAACCCTAACCTATTATTCCCCTTAAATACTGGAGTTGTTTACACAGTGTTTTTTACATTGGTACGTAGGTACTACGTTTTTTTTTATGCTGACTACACAGGTAAATACTTGGCAGCGAGCCAAGTTTTTGTTTTAGAGCCGTGTGCAAAAAATATGCTGACTACACAGGTAAATACTTGGCAGCGAGCCAAGTTTTTGTTTTAGAGCCGTGTGCAAAAAAAAAAAAATATGCTGACTACACAGGTAAATACATTGTGATTCAAATCCATGATTACGCTACCCTAAAATCACAGTCTAGCTTCATTTTTTGAAAACCTCATTACCAAGAAACAAAAGTGAAACTAACACAGATTTTGATTTTTATTCAATTTTTATTTAGAATTAAAATACAAAAAATTTTACATTTTCTGTTTCTTCTTCTCCCTTATCAGTGGTCAGGGATAGTTTCCTCTTGTGAGTAGTTTTGGGGCCTGGAATCTCTCTGTTTTCTTCCTTTTTCTCTTTTTTTTGTCTCCTTTTTTCACTAAAGGTTTGGTCTGGTGGGTCATTTTTGAAATCTTGGGTTCTTGATGCTTTTTCTCCACATTTCTTTCACTAAGGTGTGTCTTAATACTTTTCCATCACTTCTTTTCTAAAATCACCTATATCATTATGAATTATCAAAAATGATAAAAGCCATTTGATTTAATTTCATGCGCATATCATTCTCCTGTCATCTACATCTAAAAGATCCTGTGTTTCTGGTACGGTCTCCTTTGTATTTTCCTCTGTCATATTTTACCTGTGAAAAATTCAGAATGCTAAAAGAATGATCGTCGATGTCCAGCTCTGGTTTATATACCTTTACTGTAAGTGCCGTGTGCAAAAAAAATACGTTTTACCTACGTTTTCTTATATTTACCTGTTTGCATCCTCTATAAAGTGCCGTGTGCAAAAAACTGAGGGTCGTGTGCAAAAGAAATATACCTTTTACCTGTGTTTTCTTATATATACCTGTTTGCATCCTCTGTAAAGTGCCGTGTGCAAAAACTTACCTATGCATTGTGACGTCATCCACTGTATAAATACAATGTGATTATGACGTCACACTTTTTCATTTACAGTCTAGACAGCCTAGTCTAGCCAGCCTAACCAGTTTGAACTGAATTTTTTACTGAAAGACAATAACAAATAACACACAATACAAAAAAAAAACATGTGTGTGTTATGTCTGTCAAGTTATAACACCAGGTCACTTTTTTAAAAAACTTAGAATTTCTTTTTAAATTTTTTTAACTTTTTTTTTTTAAAATTAACTTATAAATTTTTTAACTTTTAACTTTTTTTAAAATAACTTTAAATTTTTTTTTCTTCTTATTTTTTTTTTTTTGGTAAACTCCCCTTATAGTTTTTAAGAAATAAAATAAAAAAATCATGTAATACTACATCAGTGTTATGTTATTGTATGACTTCATCTTTTATACAGTCGGGTTCGGGGTTTCGGGCAGCCATGGCGAATTTCGGCAAAGATTTTACCCCAGTGAAAAAGGCTTGTAATCCACAGTGTAGGTCGTTTAAAGTTGTTTCACATTGTTTATGATTGTGATTATGTTATCGCTCACCTATATGTTTAATGTCAGCTATGCTAAATAACCCATTTCTGTGTAATTTGAGAGAATGTTTTGACATGTGGTTAAAGTATGGCGTGCTATTCATGTTATCATTTAAAAAGTCGATCCTAAATAAATCTGTCTTAAAAAATACATTTTACGAATGACATTTAATATGATTGATTAGAGTATAGGTATCCATATATAAGAGATATTATTTTGCATTACATTTAAACATGTTTTTCTGTCCTGTTTGTCTGTCAATTGTTGCTTTACTTCCTTTGTAAAATGAGGTTAAATTGAGTATCACTGAATATTGTATGCTTTTTTTTTCAGGATCAGCTAAGATGTTGTTTCACTGGATTATTTAATTGGGCATATAATTGAATAATTCTGGTAAGTTTGTCTTTGTTTTGTTTACATTTCCTATATGAAGGTCATCTTTGCATTTAATCATGATTATGTAAAGTTCTGTTTTGAATGTAAATACTATATTTATCCTCATTTCATGTGATTTACAGTTGTTTAGCCTGCATGTAACTCAGAGTGCATTTAATATTTCTATGATGGGTCATTCTATGATATTGAATTTAAATCAGAAAAATATTCACTAAATTTTGGTAAAATACATGGTATCTTTTACATTTCTATCCCTTTTGTCTGTAAATTACTTTGCTTTACTTACATTGTAAAATGAGGTTGTGTATCACTGAATTGTATGATTTTTTTCAGGATCAGCTGAGATGTTATTTCACTGGATTATTTAATGGATAGACTTATTGGGCATATATTTGGATATCTCTGGTAAGTTTGTCTTGTTTTTTAGATTGTTTAAATTTCCTATGAAGGTCATCTTTGCATTTAAGCATGATTATATGGTTAATTTAATTACTGTGTAATACTTATGTGATCTGTTGTCTCTAACTTACATTCATATAAGCACACCCTTATTTAACCTAAAA
Organism: Saccostrea cuccullata; assembly: GCF_032062105.1. NCBI lineage: Eukaryota > Metazoa > Mollusca > Bivalvia > Ostreida > Ostreidae > Saccostrea > Saccostrea cuccullata. Next base: position 35,856 of record NW_026940340.1, read on the forward strand.
TATATTAACACATGATTAAGGGATCTTCAGAATTTTAATAAGTCCTTTTGTATAAATTATATGATTTAATTTCATAATTCATTATGTATGTTACCCATGGCCATGGAATTCAGACTTACTAAATGGTGATCAAAGAGATATTAATTAGGAATCTAATAAGAGAAAAGGAGGAATTTACAAAAGATTAATCCTAAGTTATTTACTTTTTGTTTTGATTCTAAATATGTGGGATATATGGCATACATATATTTTCATTTTCACTTTTGTTTCTTAGTAATGAGCTTTTCAAAAAATTAAGGACTACATGTTGTACTGTGATGATGCTAAAAAAGATGTATTTTTCTGTATGCAGTACTGACAGATATTAATCAAAATTGAATCTGTTGTTAATAAAAAATCTTTTAGTGTCTAAATAATTAATTTGATAATCATTTTATTTGTGATATCAATACAGTAATTGTGCTTTTTTTTTATTATCTAAAGATAACATGATGAACTTTTCTCATCTGGAGTTAATGTTAAAAACAATTTGTTTTGAGATTAAAAAACAAACATTTTCATGAACTTTTTTGGCATTGTACATGTTTGTTCAATTTTTAAACATGCATTGTTTCACACAGTACTCTGTCATATTAACAAAATGGTTTTATTTTCTATACAGTCCTCAACCTGGAAGATATGTTTTGTTCCTAACCATCTATAATCCATTCTCTATGAAGTTCAGACTGTCTGCTCTTCCTTTGGAAATACACAGTTAGTCAACCAACATAGAAACACACAAACTTGAAGGTAAAGTTTCAATGAGATACAATTGTAATATATATTTATTTATTATTTTATTATTTTTTTTTTTACATATGCATGTTTATAATTTTGAATTGATATGTAAATGATATATTTAAATAAAAAGGGCTTGGTGGTCATGGTCATTTTTAGACTATATTGATCTCCTTTAGAAGAAGAAGAAGAGCTCCATTTCAATATATATACAAAAATGCATGATCAAATTTTGAAACTAAAATGTATGAAAGTTTTCTTTGCCAAATGATAGTTAACAGCTGAAGATAGCATATCTATAGAATAAGTTAAATATGGCTAATTTGTAACCCCCCCCCCCCCCCCCCCCAGCTTCCTTAATATCATAGTTGGTAAAGATAGCAAGTTTTGACTCCAATTGCTGATGAATTCTGAATTTCCCATTTAATATTAACATTATATCACAGGGAAAGAATACTATAATGTAGCACATCAGGATGACCAGAAAAGAAATCTTAATGACCCTCTTAACTATGTATAAAGACTGTAACCTTATAACTGATGTAAGATAATCTGATTGTGTGGAATTAAAATTCCCTGGTGTTTCTACTACCCAAGATCTTCTTATGAGTGCATGGGACTGTTGTAAACCTTCTCCTGTTTATAAAAAATATACCTTGGAGCATGACACTTTATTCATAAAAGGTACTTTCAATATCATTTCTATGAGTTTTTGTTCTTTCTTTTTAATAATCTAGTGTTATATCTCATTTAAACCCATTAATATGTATGCTTCCAAAATCTTAGATCTGTCTGTATAGTTTTTTCAGCTCTTTGAACACAAATACCCTGATTCAATCTTTTGAGGTAAACATGATAGAGACATCATAGATGATTATCAGAGTGTGTATCACAATCTTAACCATAAGGTCAATTTAAATGGTCTAAGGCACAACAAATGAAAGTGAAAACTTATTTTTTTTTTTATTAGAATACATAATTTTGTAATAAACAAATACTGGAAAAGTTACTCTCATAATAAGCCTTAATGTCCTCCAAGAGTTCAGTTTGGACTTCCTCCATTAATCCTTGTATCTTCTCCAATGGTTTTGTGGGCTAAAATTCATGTGTCTTTAACAACATTTTTTTCTGACAACTGTTTTCTCTTATCATCTATAAACTTGACTTCTTCTCTAGTCAAAGGTCTTTCAGGGTAATCCAAGTAATTCTTACCCTCTTTTGGTAATAAATGGTTATATTTCTCATTGGCTTCTTCTGCAATCAAGGGTCTTTCTATGTAATCTCTGACAACATTAGGATCACCCTTCTCTGGACTTAATTGATTATATTCTTGTTGAGAAATGATCTCAATAGTGCCATCTTTTTTTTATTTTAACTGGTATACCTCTGTCTATATCTTTCCCTGAAAGAACTCTCTTTCCAAACTGAATTTTACTCATTCCTTTACTCTTTTCTTTACTGGAGGTGTTACCCATGGTTAATATGAAAAAGTCAAAATCTTATGTTACAACTTGTATTTATACCCTTTTTGTCTATATTTAGAATTCCATCAAGCTTATATTATATAACAATTTTTTTTTTTCAACTAAGACTTTTTTTTTTTTTTATATTTTTCAGGATTCTCTAGTGAGGGCTTATGGAAATGATCTATGTCTACTCTCAGAATGGTGAAAGACTATCAGATTATGCAAAGACTAACAGAATATCCTCTCTTGGAACACTGAAACAAGAAAATCAAACAGGAGATGGATGGAGGATTTAAGAAGCACATAGATAAATATGATTTCCAACGAATTTAACCAGTATTATCATAGACTGTGGTTTACAGGATGACAAAGTAACAGGATTGTATCTTTTTACTGTCAGACACTGACTATGGATAAGATGTACCCATTTATTAAACTGAGATCTAGTCAAATCAAGTACAATTGTATTGAAAATATGATTTTCTGATAGCATGAACTCTTTAAAAATTAATTCTCACAGACCTCAAAGTATCTGAATGTGACTTTTATTTTTACCAATTTCTATTGAAGACTGTTGTTATGTATGAGAAGTATACATTTAAACCTTTTATTTTTCATCTTATTTCTATAACCCCCTAGAAATTACACAGATATTCAGATGCTGGATTTAATATTATTATTTAACTTTCCTGGAATGGTAAATATATTTTGTTTGTGTATGTATCATTTTTTAATTTTGAATTTAAAATTGGTCTCAATAAGACCCCCAATAAAGATGCAAGTGTCCCATAATCTGTGGTTTAATAATATCTTGAATATCTTTATCATATCATATTCATCATACTAATTACATATTGAATGTTTGTAGGAATACACTTTGTTGTTTAGGACACTTTGTCAAGGTCAAAGCATAAGATTATTGAGATGACTTCTTTGACAATAATTTGTAACTTACAAACTTCACATCATAAGTACACAGATGAAGAATCAATAAGATATTTCTATAGATTTTTTGGATCATTTACTCCTGGGTAAAAGTTAGTTACTAACTGAGATTACTGATTTGAATCCTGTAATGCAATAACTTAAACATTGTGTGATAACTTATAGACTTTATAAAAATTAGGTGCAAATTCTTAGGAAAGGATTGAAATGTAAATCATATGCACTATGTTCAAGGATGTTTAAAGACTATTACTATGTAATACCTTAGAATTCTGTAAAAAATTTATTATCACTGCGTAGATAAAGACTGGTTGGAATAATTTATGTTTTGAAATAAGGTTTAGGGAAAAAAGTCAAGAATGTGGATATGACTTTTATTCAAATGGTGCAGTTCAGCAACTCTGGTGATTTACATACCTTCAGTCATAAATACATGTAGATAGGTATTGGGAAGACTCCTCTAGATTTTGAAATTTTTAAATCAAAAGTATAGAATTTAAGTTTGAAAGATTAAATGGCAGCATATCATTTGCTTGTGAATTAAAAAATAAATCCAAACATATACATCTTTGGATGATAATTGTAGAATTTTATCAATTCCTGGAGTTCAGTCTTGATATCATCCTTTAATGTCCTTAAAATTTTAATGACTGTCTTTTAGTTTTAGTTGAATTAGTTTCTTTTCTAAATGTGAAAATGACATCATCCAAAGAAGTTCTTCATCTGCATGTTATATGAAGAAGACAATTTTCATCACAGTGACAGAGATTGTTTTGTTAAACATATTGCATTGATGCACAAATATACTTTTAGATTTTTAATAGCTAGAGTTCATATTTCTTAATATTGAATGCTAAGTACTGTTGATTTCAATTTTTTTTTTTGAACAAAGACATACTAGTAGAAAAAAAAATGTACATGATGTGTTAGAAAAGCATGTGTAAACCTGATGACTTTATAATTGCTGATTAAATCAATTATGAGTTTCATCTTTGTTACATTGTAAACATTTCTAAGTAGTGCACACATCAGAAAACACTTAAAATTCTGAGTATCAGGGTTTAACACAACAATTCCAAATGATTTTTGGACGCTTTTTATGTATCAATAAAAAAGACAAAACAGAATGTTTGTTCACAGATGTTCCAATGGAAAACAACCACAAAGAAATGATTTGATATGTTCTCTATGTGATTCATGTAAAATGTATTTTAAAATTGTATCCTAACATTTATCTTTTGCATAAATACATTTTTTGTGGAGAATTTCTCATAACTTTGAAAAAAGTAGTCTTATTGTATAATATGGTTAACTTAAAATTTTGTAGACTTAAAAGTTGTACATGATGTGTTACACATCTTACATATGTAACCATTTCATTTCAGGGCATTCAGCATATATTGTGGTTTTGTCTTAAATTTGTTTGTTCATGTAATCAATAATTTGAGAATACTCAACTCAAATTAGGTAATGCATGAGAGAATAGGTAAGAAAATCAGGTTTAAGAAATGATTTTTACTATTTATAAGGGGTTAGTCTATATATTGAATCTATAAGTACATTTAGTCTATACACTTAAGGTATTTGTTTATGAAATAAACTTGCATTTGAGCATTTTTAGACAATTGTAAACATTACTTTAACCAGTTTTAAAAAATGATTAGATTCACTGTTAGCATGTAATTCCTTGTAAAATAAATGAGAAAACAAACAATTTTATTTGAGTCAGTTTTTTTTTTTTTTAAATGTAAATAAGAAGCATTGGAAGTTGGGAATATTTCACAAAGTTGATTGAGCATAATTCTCACTAGGACAGTAGGAGTATAATGATTTAAGCATTAAAGAAACCATTTCATATTTCAATATACAAACCATGTTTAGTCAAGCAGTATATAGTTTACTCTTGCCAAAAAGTAAATGGTATCTCTATTCAGGGTCAATCCAAAGGTAAAAAAAGAAATGAAAAAATATATTTCTCTTTATGTATCAAACATGTAGGTATTATTGCCATAAATTCACTGTATTCATTTTTAGTCCTCTTTCTATGTATGAATAGCTCTGATTTAGGCAATCAAAATACAAAAAGCAAATGAGTTATGTCAAATGATGAAGGTATACACCATAAATTAACATGGACAGAGAATTCTGAGTTTCCCTCAAATATGGCCGCCAAGTGATGTGAAATAAAAACAAAATGTGGATTCATCTATTAGGATTGAGACTTGTACATATTATGAATGATGGGTACTATGACATTAAGAATGACATGAAAGAAATAAGTTTGATTCAATTATATAAACAGTTCTTAATCCATACAGTCAAAATGGAGGGCATATATTTTTCTTTATAGGCATAAAGTAACAAACACTCACCCAATCCATCAAAATTTTACTTTTTGAAGAAAAGGAACCCTACTTACTTTGTTGAGTTGACATTCAAATTTTTTTTGTTTGACAGGTAGACTAATGGTTTCTGACTAGTATAATGAGAACTTTTTATTAGAATCATCAGATTGTTCTGATATTTTGGTTAAGATATCTGCATGACATCAATTAATTTGTTCATACAAAGGGATAAAAGCTTTTCCAGGTTTCCTCTTTACTCAGATTAGATTGTGTCTTGCTAATATATCCAACATATAAGATACTCATCAAAGTCAAACAAAGGTAAATAAATGACCTTATTAAGTTTTTAGTCAAAAGGTCAAAGAGATGTGGACATCTTGTTTAATTGGACAATTGTTTAGTTAATATTCATCAAACTTCATGGATAGGTTAATTAAACAAACTTCATATATTTTGATTTTCAGGTCAAAGATCAGCACAATTTTTGCTATACCATTGTTGTCCATGAATATCTTAACACCTCTATTGACTTTTCAGGTTAAAGGTCAATGTATTCCTGCTACAGTAAAACTTCATTATAAGGATCTCATAGTGATATTCTTTATTTGTAAGGAATTAGGTAATTATAAAATCTCCTACTCTTTCTATAATATGTCACTGAATGTGCTCCTTTATTTTAGAGAGTTTTACAAGCAAATCATATACTGACTTTCAATCCTTCAAAATACAATTTATATTGAATCTTGAGATTCAGACTTTCAGACTTTTAGGCTTTCAGACTCTCAGGCTTTCAATCTTTAAAAACTTTCAAGCTTGAGGACTGAGTATTTTGATATTTATTTTGTAAGTCTTGTCTTTTATGTCATTATGATTAATCCTTAGTAATTCAAACTTTTCATGTTTGTAAAACTATAGTGTGAAAGTACAGTGTTTGTGTAATCTTCTTAATATTTATCTAAAATTACTGCTTTTAATACAGTCAAATATAATTTGTGATGATCAAAATTTCCAAATTACCTGACCTGTACATATTTAAAGTTTCAATATCATACACTCTTGAATATCCTTAAATATCAATATATTGATTAAGCATTTGCTATCAACCATACACTTGTTAACCTAAGGAAGGCTCTTACCATAAGTTAAACTCATGGAATTCTTCAAGCAATTTTGAAGAATTTCTGTTATAAGGGGATGCATAAAGTAATAACATTTAAAACTAAAAACCCATAAATTTTCCAGGAAACCTGAATTTTAAAGAAGTAATAATTTTTAAAAACTACATATCCACATTAAATTGGGGAACATTGATTTATAAGAACCCTTTTCCTTTAGAGATCCTATATAGAAAAATGTTCCCCAATTTAATTCAATTTTATAATATGAAACAAATTTAATTCAATTTTATTTTAAAATTCAAAGGGTTCAACCCCCTCCCCTCTCCCTTGGGTGTTTATTACTTACACATTATACAGCCACTATCTACATGAAATGTCATGAGTTATAAAGGAAAAAATTTATTTAGTGTGGGGTCTTTTGTCTTTTTTAGCATCCTTTATAACAGAAATTCTTCAAAATTGCTTGAAGAATTCCATGAGTTTAACTTATGGTAAGAGCCTTCCTTAGGTTAACAAGTGTATGGTTGATAGCAAATGCTTAATCAATATATTGATATTTAAGGATATTCAAGAGTGTATGATATTGAAACTTTAAATATGTACAGGTCAGGCAATTTGGAAATTTTGATCATCACAAATTATATTTGACTGTATTAAAAGCAGTAATTTTAGATAAATATATTAAGAAGATTACACAAACACTGTATTTCACACTATGGTTTTACAAACATGAAAAGTTTGAATTACTAAGGATTAATCATAATGACATAAAAGACAAGACTTACAAAATAAATATTAAAATACTCAGTCCTCAAGCTTGAAAGTTTTTAAAGATTGAAAGCCTGAGAGTCTGAAAGCCTAAAAGTCTGAAAGTCTGAATCTCAAGATTCAATATAAATTGTATTTTGAAGGATTGAAAGTCAGTATATGATTTGCTTGTAAAACTCTCTAAAATAAAGGAGCACATTCAGTGACATATTATAGAAAGAGTAGGAGATTTTATAATTACCTAATTCCTTACAAATAAAGAATATCACTATGAGATCCTTATAATGAAGTTTTACTGTAGCAGGAATACATTGACCTTTAACCTGAAAAGTCAATAGAGGTGTTAAGATATTCATGGACAACAATGGTATAGCAAAAATTGTACTGATCTTTGACCTGAAAATCAAAATATATGAAGTTTGTTTAATTAACCTATCCATGAAGTTTGATGAATATTAACTAAACAATTGTCCAATTAAACAAGATGTCCACATCTCTTTGACCTTTTGACTAAAAACTTAATAAGGTCATTTATTTACCTTTGTTTGACTTTGATGAGTATCTTATATGTTGGATATATTAGCAAGACACAATCTAATCTGAGTAAAGAGGAAACCTGGAAAAGCTTTTATCCCTTTGTATGAACAAATTAATTGATGTCATGCAGATATCTTAACCAAAATATCAGAACAATCTGATGACTCTTAAATAAAAAGTTCTCATTATACTAGTCAGAAACCATTAGTCTACCTGTCAAACAAAAAATTTGAATGTCAACTCAACAAAGTAAGTAGGGTTCCTTTTCTTCAAAAAGTAAAATTTTGATGGATTGGGTGAGTGTTTGTTACTTTATGCCTATAAAGAAAAATATATGCCCTCCATTTTGACTGTATGGATTAAGAACTGTTTATATAATTGAATCAAACTTATTTCTTTCATGTCATTCTTAATGTCATAGTACCCATCATTCATAATATGTACAAGTCTCAATCCTAATAGATGAATCCACATTTTGTTTTTATTTCACATCACTTGGCGGCCATATTTGAGGGAAACTCAGAATTCTCTGTCCATGTTAATTTATGGTGTATACCTTCATCATTTGACATAACTCATTTGCTTTTTGTATTTTGATTGCCTAAATCAGAGCTATTCATACATAGAAAGAGGACTAAAAATGAATACAGTGAATTTATGGCAATAATACCTACATGTTTGATACATAAAGAGAAATATATTTTTTCATTTCTTTTTTACCTTTGGATTGACCCTGAATAGAGATACCATTTACTTTTTGGCAAGAGTAAACAATATACTGCTTGACTAAACATGGTTTGTATATTGAAATATGAAATGGTTTCTTTAATGCTTAAATCATTATACTCCTACTGTCCTAGTGAGAATTATGCTCAATCAACTTTGTGAAATATTCCCAACTTCCAATGCTTCTTATTTACATTAAAAAAAAAAAACTGACTCAAATAAAATTGTTTGTTTTCTCATTTATTTTACAAGGAATTACATGCTAACAGTGAATCTAATCATTTTTTAAAACTGGTTAAAGTAATGTTTACAATTGTCTTAAAATGCTCAAATGCAAGTTTATTTCATAAACAAATACCTTAAGTGTATAGACTAAATGTACTTATAGATTCAATATATAGACTAACCCCTTATAAATAGTAAAAATCATTTCTTAAACCTGATTTTCTTACCTATTCTCTCATGCATTACCTAATTTGAGTTGAGTATTCTCAAATTATTGATTACATGAACAAACAAATTTAAGACAAAACCACAATATATGCTGAATGCCCTGAAATGAAATGGTTACATATGTAAGATGTGTAACACATCATGTACAACTTTTAAGTCTACAAAATTTTAAGTTAACCATATTATACAATAAGACTACTTTTTTCAAAGTTATGAGAAATTCTCCACAAAAAATGTATTTATGCAAAAGATAAATGTTAGGATACAATTTTAAAATACATTTTACATGAATCACATAGAGAACATATCAAATCATTTCTTTGTGGTTGTTTTCCATTGGAACATCTGTGAACAAACATTCTGTTTTGTCTTTTTTATTGATACATAAAAAGCGTCCAAAAATCATTTGGAATTGTTGTGTTAAACCCTGATACTCAGAATTTTAAGTGTTTTCTGATGTGTGCACTACTTAGAAATGTTTACAATGTAACAAAGATGAAACTCATAATTGATTTAATCAGCAATTATAAAGTCATCAGGTTTACACATGCTTTTCTAACACATCATGTACATTTTTTTTCTACTAGTATGTCTTTGTTCATAAAAAAAAAAAATTGAAATCAACAGTACTTAGCATTCCATATTAAGAAATATGAACTCTAGCTATTAAAAATCTAAAAGTATATTTGTGCATCAATGCAATATGTTTAACAAAACAATCTCTGTCACTGTGATGAAAATTGTCTTCTTCATATAACATGCAGATGAAGAACTTCTTTGGATGATGTCATTTTCACATTTAGAAAAGAAACTAATTCAACTAAAACTAAAAGACAGTCATTAAAATTTTAAGGACATTAAAGGATGATATCAAGACTGAACTCCAGGAATTGATAAAATTCTACAATTATCATCCAAAGATGTATATGTTTGGATTTATTTTTTAATTCACAAGCAAATGATATGCTGCCATTTAATCTTTCAAACTTAAATTCTATACTTTTGATTTAAAAATTTCAAAATCTAGAGGAGTCTTCCCAATACCTATCTACATGTATTTATGACTGAAGGTATGTAAATCACCAGAGTTGCTGAACTGCACCATTTGAATAAAAGTCATATCCACATTCTTGACTTTTTTCCCTAAACCTTATTTCAAAACATAAATTATTCCAACCAGTCTTTATCTACGCAGTGATAATAAATTTTTTACAGAATTCTAAGGTATTACATAGTAATAGTCTTTAAACATCCTTGAACATAGTGCATATGATTTACATTTCAATCCTTTCCTAAGAATTTGCACCTAATTTTTATAAAGTCTATAAGTTATCACACAATGTTTAAGTTATTGCATTACAGGATTCAAATCAGTAATCTCAGTTAGTAACTAACTTTTACCCAGGAGTAAATGATCCAAAAAATCTATAGAAATATCTTATTGATTCTTCATCTGTGTACTTATGATGTGAAGTTTGTAAGTTACAAATTATTGTCAAAGAAGTCATCTCAATAATCTTATGCTTTGACCTTGACAAAGTGTCCTAAACAACAAAGTGTATTCCTACAAACATTCAATATGTAATTAGTATGATGAATATGATATGATAAAGATATTCAAGATATTATTAAACCACAGATTATGGGACACTTGCATCTTTATTGGGGGTCTTATTGAGACCAATTTTAAATTCAAAATTAAAAAATGATACATACACAAACAAAATATATTTACCATTCCAGGAAAGTTAAATAATAATATTAAATCCAGCATCTGAATATCTGTGTAATTTCTAGGGGGTTATAGAAATAAGATGAAAAATAAAAGGTTTAAATGTATACTTCTCATACATAACAACAGTCTTCAATAGAAATTGGTAAAAATAAAAGTCACATTCAGATACTTTGAGGTCTGTGAGAATTAATTTTTAAAGAGTTCATGCTATCAGAAAATCATATTTTCAATACAATTGTACTTGATTTGACTAGATCTCAGTTTAATAAATGGGTACATCTTATCCATAGTCAGTGTCTGACAGTAAAAAGATACAATCCTGTTACTTTGTCATCCTGTAAACCACAGTCTATGATAATACTGGTTAAATTCGTTGGAAATCATATTTATCTATGTGCTTCTTAAATCCTCCATCCATCTCCTGTTTGATTTTCTTGTTTCAGTGTTCCAAGAGAGGATATTCTGTTAGTCTTTGCATAATCTGATAGTCTTTCACCATTCTGAGAGTAGACATAGATCATTTCCATAAGCCCTCACTAGAGAATCCTGAAAAATATTAAAAAAAAAAGTCTTAGTTGAAAAAAAAAAATTGTTATATAATATAAGCTTGATGGAATTCTAAATATAGACAAAAAGGGTATAAATACAAGTTGTAACATAAGATTTTGACTTTTTCATATTAACCATGGGTAACACCTCCAGTAAAGAAAAGAGTAAAGGAATGAGTAAAATTCAGTTTGGAAAGAGAGTTCTTTCAGAGAAAGATATAGACAGAGGTATACCAGTTAAAATAAAAAAAGATGGCACTATTGAGATCATTTCTCAACAAGAATATAATCAATTAAGTCCAGAGAAGGGTGATCCTAATGTTGTCAGAGATTACATAGAAAGACCCTTGATTGCAGAAGAAGCCAATGAGGAATATAACCATTTATTACCAAAAGAGGGTAAGAATTACTTGGATTACCCTGAAAGACCTTTGACTAGAGAAGAAGTCAAGTTTATAGATGATAAGAGAAAACAGTTGTCAGAAAAAAAATGTTGTTAAAGACACATGAATTTTAGCCCACAAAACCATTGGAGAAGATACAAGGATTAATGGAGGAAGTCCAAACTGAACTCTTGGAGGACATTAAGGCTTATTATGAGAGTAACTTTTCCAGTATTTGTTTATTACAAAATTATGTATTCTAATGAAAAAAAAAAGTTTTCACTTTCATTTGTTGTGCCTTAGACCATTTAAATTGACCTTATGGTCAGGATTGTGATATATACACTCTGATTATCATCTATGATGTCTCTATCATGTTTACCTCAAAAGATTGAATCAGGGTATTTGTGTTCAAAGAGCTGAAAAAACTATACAGACAGATCTAAGATTTTGGAAGCATACATATTAATGGGTTTAAATGAGATATAACACTAGATTATTAAAAAGAAAGAACAAAAACTCATAGAAATGATATTGAAAGTACCTTTTAAATAAAGTGTCATGCTCCAAGGTATATTTTTTATAAACAGGAGAAGGTTTACAACAGTCCCATGCACTCATAAGAAGATCTTGGGTAGTAGAAACACCAGGGAATTTTAATTCCACACAATCAGATTATCTTACATCAGTTATAAGGTTACAGTCTTTATACATAGTTAAGAGGGTCATTAAGATTTCTTTTCTGGTCATCCTGATGTGCTACATTATAGTATTCTTTCCCTGTGATATAATGTTAATATTAAATGGGAAATTCAGAATTCATCAGCAATTGGAGTCAAAACTTGCTATCTTTACCAACTATGATATTAAGGAACTGGGGAGGTGGGGGGGGGGGGTTACAAATTAGCCATATTTAACTTATTCTATAGATATGCTATCTTCAGCTGTTAACTATCATTTGGCAAAGAAAACTTTCATACATTTTAGTTTCAAAATTTGATCATGCATTTTTGTATATATATTGAAATGGAGCTCTTCTTCTTCTTCTAAAGGATCAATATAGTCTAAAAAAATGACCATGACCACCAAGCCCTTTTTATTTAAATATATCATTTACATATCAATTCAAAATTATAAACATGCATATGTAAAAAAAAAAATAATAAAATAATAAATAAATATATATTACAATTGTATCTCATTGAAACTTTACCTTCAAGTTTGCGTGTTTCTATGTTGGTTAATTAACAGTGTATTTCCAAAGGAAGAGCAGACAGTCTGAACTTCATAGAGAATGGATTATAGATGGTTAGGAACAAAACATATCTTCCAGGTTGAGGACTGTATAGAAAATAAAACCATTTTGTTAATATGACAGAGTACTGTGTGAAACAATGCATGTTTAAAAATTGAACAAACATGTACAATGCCAAAAAAGTTCATGAAAATGTTTGTTTTTAATCTCAAAACAAATTGTTTTTAACATTAACTCCAGATGAGAAAAGTTCATCATGTTATCTTTAGATAATAAAAAAAAAAGCACAATTACTGTATTGATATCACAAATAAAATGATTATCAAATTAATTATTTAGACACTAAAAGATTTTTTATTAACAACAGATTCAATTTTGTTTAATATCTGTCAGTACTGCATACAGAAAAATACATCTTTTTTAGCATCATCACAGTACAACATGTAGTCCTTAATTTTTTGAAAAGCTCATTACTAAGAAACAAAAGTGAAAATGAAAATATATGTATGCCATATATCCCACATATTTAGAATCAAAACAAAAAGTAAATAACTTAGGATTAATCTTTTGTAAATTCCTCCTTTTCTCTTATTAGATTCCTAATTAATATCTCTTTGATCACCATTTAGTAAGTCTGAATTCCATGGCCATGGGTAACATACATAATGAATTATGAAATTAAATCATATAATTTATACAAAAGGACTTATTAATATTCTGAAGATCCCTTAATCATGTGTTAATATATTTTAGGTTAAATAAGGGTGTGCTTATATGAATGTAAGTTAGAGACAACAGATCACATAAGTATTACACAGTAATTAAATTAACCATATAATCATGCTTAAATGCAAAGATGACCTTCATAGGAAATTTAAACAATCTAAAAAACAAGACAAACTTACCAGAGATATCCAAATATATGCCCAATAAGTCTATCCATTAAATAATCCAGTGAAATAACATCTCAGCTGATCCTGAAAAAAATCATACAATTCAGTGATACACAATTAACCTCATTTTACAATGTAAGTACAAGCAACAATTTACAGACAAAAGGGACAGAAATGTAAAAGATACCATGTATTTTACCAAAATTTAGTGAACATTTTTCTGATTTAAATTCAATATCATGGAATGACCCATCATAGAAATATTAAATGCACTCTGAGTTACATGCAGGCTAAACAACTGTAAATCACATGAAATGAGGATAAATATAGTATTTACATTCAAAACAGAACTTTACATAATCATGATTAAATGCAAAGATGACCTTCATAGGAAATGTAAACAAAACAAAGACAAACTTACCAGAATTATTCAATTATATGCCCAATTAAATAATCCAGTGAAACAACATCTTAGCTGATCCTGAAAAAAAAAAGCATACAATATTCAGTGATACTCAATTTAACCTCATTTTACAAAGGAAGTAAAGCAACAATTGACAGACAAACAGGACAGAAAAACATGTTTAAATGTAATGCAAAATAATATCTCTTATATATGGATACCTATACTCTAATCAATCATATTAAATGTCATTCGTAAAATGTATTTTTTAAGACAGATTTATTTAGGATCGACTTTTTAAATGATAACATGAATAGCACGCCATACTTTAACCACATGTCAAAACATTCTCTCAAATTACACAGAAATGGGTTATTTAGCATAGCTGACATTAAACATATAGGTGAGCGATAACATAATCACAATCATAAACAATGTGAAACAACTTTAAACGACCTACACTGTGGATTACAAGCCTTTTTCACTGGGGTAAAATCTTGCCGAAAATTCTCCATGGCTGCCCGAAACCCCGAACCCGACTGTATAAAAGATGAAGTCATACAATAACATAACACTGATGTAGTATTTCTTAAAAACTATAAGGGGAGTTTACCAAAAAAAAAAAATTAATAAGAAAAAAAAAAATTTAAAGTTATTTTAAAAAAGTTAAAAGTTAAAAAATTTATAAGTTAATTTTAAAAAAAAAAAGTTTAAAAAATTTAAAAAGAAATTCTAAGTTTTTTAAAAAAGTGACCTGGTGTTATAACTTGACAGACATAACACACACATGTTTTTTTTTTGTATTGTGTGTTATTTGTTATTGTCTTTCAGTAAAAAATTCAGTTCAAACTGGTTAGGCTGGCTAGACTAGGCTGTCTAGACTGTAAATGAAAAAGTGTGACGTCATAATCACATTGTATTTATACAGTGAATGACGTCACAATGCATAGGTAAGTTTTTGCACACGGCACTTTACAGAGGATGCAAACAGGTATATATAAGAAAACACAGGTAAAAGGTATATTTCTTTTGCACACGACCCTCAGTTTTTTGCACACGGCACTTTATAGAGGATGCAAACAGGTAAATATAAGAAAACGTAGGTAAAAGGTATTTTTTTTTTTGCACACGGCACTTACAGTAAAGGTATATAAACCAGAGCTGGACATCGACGATCATTCTTCGTTAGCATTCTGAATTCAACACAGGTAAAATATGACAGAGGAAAATACAAAGGAGACCGTACCAGAAACACAGGATCTTTTAGATGTAGATGACAGGAGAATGATATCGATATGCGATATCTTAAATCAAATGGCTTTTATCATGCAGATAATTCATAATGATATAGGTGATTTTAGAAAAGAAGTGATGGAAAAGATTCGCCAACAAGGAAGGAAGACACACCAGTTAGTGAAAGAAATACAAAAACTGGAGAAAAAGCATCAAGAACCCAAGATTTCAGGGACCCACCAGACCAAACCTTTAGTGAAAAAAGGAGACAAAAAAGAGAAAAAGGAAGAAAACAGAGAGATTCCAGGCCCCAGCACTACTCACAAGAGGAAACTATCCCTGACCACTGATAAGGGACAGACAGAAGAAGAAACAGAAAATGTAAAATTGTCTGTATGTATTTTCATTCTGAATAAAAATTGAATAAAAATTAAAATCTGTGTTAGTTTCACTTTTGTTTCTTGGTAATGAGGTTTTCAAAAAATGAAGCTAGACTGTGAAGCGTGACGTCATAATGATTTGAAGCGTGACGTCATAATCACATTCTTGAAATTTTTTTTGCACACGGCGCACTTGGCTTGCCAAGTATTTACCTGTATAGTCAGCATGCCAAGTAAACATAAAAAAAAAACGTAGTACCTACGTACCAATGTAAACAATGTAAACAACTCCAGTATTTAGGGGAATAGGTTAGGGTTAGTTAGGGGGGGGGTTAGGGTTAGGGGGTTAGGGTAGGTTAGGGTTAGGGTTAGGGTTAGGTTAGGGTTAGGGGGTTAGGGGGTTAGGGTTAGGGGTTAGGGTTAGTTAGGGTTAGTTAGGGCTAGGGGTTAGGGTTAGTTAGGGGGTTAGGGTTAGGGCTAGGGGTTAGGGTTAGTTAGGGGTTAGGGTTAGTTAGGGCTAGTTAGGGTTAGGGTTAGGGTTAGTTAGGGTTAGGGTTAGGGGTTAGGGTTAGGGTTAGGGGTTAGGGTTAGGGTTAGGGTTAGGGTTAGCACTCCACTCAGTTGACCCATTTTTTGAACCTCATTTGCATAAAAATGATGATGGGTAATTGATTTCAAACATTAAGTTTATATATCATGTGTGATCAAGATCTAAAGTTATAAGTGGCGGATCCATGGGGAGTGGATATTAATTCTATTTTGTTTGAATTGTGGTGGATCAAAGGATATTAATGATTATGGCTAATATTGAGTTCAAACATTAAGCTCATAATTGTCATGTGTGACAAAGATATGAACTTGTAAGTGGTGGATCCATGGGAAGTGTATGTTCATTATATTTTGTTTAAATATTTGTTGTGGATCAAAAGATTATGGATAATTGATTTCAAACATTAAGCTTATATATCATGTGTGATCAAGATCTAAAGTTATAAGTGGCAGATCCATGGGGAGTGGATATTAATTTTATTTTGTTTGAATTGTTGTGGCTCAAAGGATATTAATAATTATGGCTAATTTAGTTCAAACATTAAGCTCATATGTCATGAGTGACAAAGATCTGAACTTGTAAGTGGCAGATACATGGGTAGTGTATATTAATTATATTTTGTTTAAATATTTGTTGTGGATCAAAGGATATTAATGATGATGGGTAATTGAGTTCAAACATTAAGCTAATATGTCATGTGTGATCATGGTCTAAACTTACACGTGGTGGATCCTAGAGGAGTAAATATTTTATTTTAAAATATTTGTGGTGGATCAAAGGATTTTTATAGTTTTCCTTTGTGATATATAACTGAATGATTTAAACTACATGTAATTAATATTTTGCTTTATTGTACCTGAATTAATTAAATCCAGTCTTATAAGTGGTAAATGAAAGGGGAATGGAGATTAAAAAATCCACAAACTAGACACGATAAGCATAAAAATTAGATATTTTCCCATCAGTTAAAGGAAGAGAACCTCTTTGGACACTGTGAATTAGTTTCTTTTGTATATATTGTGTTTGTATTAAATTTTCTTGTTTCATTTCCGTATTTAAAGACTACCCTACATATATTGAGATTAATTGTCATTGATCAAATAATCTGCGAAAAGTTTCATAATAAATGTTTCATTATAGGAGGCAGCTGCCTTAGAAACCTGTTTTCATATAAATTTTCTTTTACATAATCATACATTTGAATTTATAAAGAATGAATACTTGAAAAATTGAAAAAATAATAGATATGTGTCATAACTATCCACTTTTATAGAACGACAAACAGAGAAGATACTAATGATCCATTAGTTTAAGAAAAAAAAACCAAGTTTTCAAGAATTATCTCCAGTAAAAATATCAATATATGGGATTTTAAACCCCATGATAAAGAAACTTAGGAGAAAAAATCCCACATGACAATATAAGCAGCATATGGGTTTAAAAACCCCACATTGAATTTTATGGGTATATTTCCCCCATGGGGGAATTTTAAACCACATTGGGTTTTTGTTGGTTTTTTCATGGGGTAATTTTAATTATTACATTTTTACCAGTGAAATACTGTAATTTATTCATTGAATAAAAATGATATCCTGTCACAGTGTGAAAGGATATCAAAATGATATCCTGTCACAGTGTGACGAATATCAAAAGTGCGGGAAAACTCTCGATTTCCTTTCTTATAACGAAGATTGCTGTAAAAATATCTTCCTTGACCTAATATAAGATAGATGGAAATAAATAAACCATTCTGACAGCCAGGGGCGTAGCTGCCTATACGCCAGCACGCCATGGCGTGCACATCTTTTAGTCCCCAAAAAATTACTGTGCATTTTTATAAAATTTATTATTAAAAAAATGATTATATCGTCATATAAAAAATTAAATTCCTAAAAGATTCCGTGTAAACTTACTAACAGAGATTTTAAAATTGATATAGAAAAAGCAATGGAACAATTTGCTAAATCCAGAAAAATGGATTTTGGAGAATTTTAGGTAAAGGCTAAACGATAAAACACGAAACATGACGCCGCACGTTTTGGGGAAATTAAATTTGCTGGATTGAAATTGTTTTGTTTTATTTTCATTATTTAAAAATTAGACAAAAAATGAAACTAAAAATATCTTTTTAAAGTAATCACAAAAATTCAGACAATGCATTTGATTTTATAAAAAAAAAAAAAAAAAAAACATAAAAATTTTTAAAATATTAATAGATCTATTATTTTTTGGTGTCATAAATCAAAATATCGCGAAGTTGACTTCATCTCGTAGCATACGTTATATATTTAAAAATACCGTAAATTTTGTTCAGTCTACGTGAAAACCAAGGAGCTTCCGGGGGCTTCGCCCCAGACCCCCTGCCTTTTTTGGCGTGCACATCATTTCCGTCTAGCTACGCCCCTGACAGCGAAAAAAACTGTCAAAATTACCAAAAAAAATGTTGTCAAATTCATGTTTACAGTGTTTTCACCTCACTTAGCTATGACGTCTCAACCGCTCAACTATGACGTCACGAGTCCATGAATGTATTACAGAAAAGACAAAGGCAAAAGAAAAATCAAAGATTTTAAAAACAAAATGTAATAAACAGAAAATTTAATGTTTTGTAGTTGAATATGGAATTTATTTCACTCGTGAGACAGGATTTTTCGATATTTTCACTCGTGCTTCGCACTCGTGAAAATATCAAAAATCCTGTCCCACTCGTGAAATAAACTCCATATTCAACTACAAAACATTGAATATCCTCTATGTACATGTTTCCCCATGGGTTTTTATTTCTGACACTAAATATCTCAAAAACTAGCAGAAAATGTTGCATTTTTATTTCAGAAATTCATATAGGTAGAAAAATCCCACCATTTTAAAAAAAATCCTAGAGCATACATGTAGCTTCAAAGGAAAAGGGTTCGCAAGCTTGGAAAAATGTCCATTCCAAAGTTGTCTGTCCCACTGTTCAATATTCATCTGTAAATGTGTGTTTTCATCTATATTTTTTTCAAAGTGATTCTTCCTTTGGACCAGGTTGACACAATATGAGGTTTATTGCTGATTTTTAGCTGTAGCTAAATGCAGTTGAATCAAATTCAAATAGGAGAATAAGAAATCCTATAGGAATTTAACATTTCCTACAGGATATTTTTCTCCCTTAGGAGCAAGTAAATAATTCAAAAATGAAAAAAAATTTCTACAGGAATTTCTGACAGAAAAAGAGACTCCTACAGGAATTTAAGAAATCCTATGGGATATATTTTTCCTAAGGGATTTTTTCTCTCTCCTATAGGAAACTGTATTCCTACAGGAGATTAAATTCTCCCATAGTAATTTAATTTCCTGTAGGATTTCTTAAATATCCCACAGGAAATAAAGAAATCCTGCAGGATTTTGATAATATCCCTCGGGAATTTTATTTTTCCTATAGGAACTTTATTTTTCCCATGGGATTTTTTTGTTCAAAGGTGATTATCTCACCTGACAGGTGAGATTTACCTGTAACAAAGGTAGTTATGAACTCTGTGAGTGATGGTCTACCACTTGGTATACATGGTTTTTATGTGAAATGAGAATTTGGCGGGCGCCAAAATGCCACTTTTGAAGTGGCAAATTTATCCGGCACAGTGTTATTTTCGTTTTCCTTTGGATCTTTGTGGAATAAGTGTGTATTGACATTTTACATTCTCAGGATTAGTACCGGGTATCTCTCTAAAATTTATAATAGGAAAACAACAGCATTTTACTATTTGTACGTGCATGCTTGTGCCGTTCTGTATTGCTAATACAGAACAGTAAACTTCAAAGAAAAACACCGCTATCGTGTCACAAATGAGGAATAATGAGCTTATTGAATTGCTAATTTTTTTTTTTAAATGATTACAGATTAAATAATCAAATTTAAGAATGCTTAACAATAAAACCAATTACTTGCCAAATGCCCTGGTATCTATCTATGGAGTCGTCTTATAATGTCACGAAAAAAGGGTCTTAGACTCTTATGGACTGCAGAAAAGGATTTACACCAAAGAAGGATATGGAGATAACGAACAGTATTCAATCTCAACGTACCAAACTGGCACCAGGATCATGAGGCAATTGAAGCTTTTCAAAAAATATATGAGAAACTGAAATGATTTAGAAGCTAAAGTTAAGAATTTTTAACAAAAATGCTTTCTAATAATGTATCGTAAATCTATTGTCAGATGGACATTTAGAGCAAGTTGTAAGTATCTTTACATGATTGAAATCTTGACTGAAATCCTAGTTTGTATTATTGTCATGGGATTTGGTCGTAATTGTGTACCTAATAAAACTTAACTTTCCATGGTCAGTAAAATAAAAAGTAAAAAGAGAAATCTTTATCTCTATAAAATAATTATGACCTTAAAGATTGTTTAAGGTCAACATCTAGTAAAAGAAAGGTGCCTACAGATTTATAAAATTTTAGAAATAAATTCCTTTATTGATGCTTTAACACTTTAGCTTGGTCAAATAAGGTGTTTCGGGGCATAATTTATAGGTAAACAAGATGAAAAACTGTAATTTAAACTGTCATTTTCAATGAAAAATTAAGAAATACAGTCATCAATATGGGAGTTTTTTTCATATTCGACAAAGGAAATGTATTCAGATTGCCTACAGTCTTACAGAAAACGGTAATTAGTATATTCATAGCCTCTTCTTTCAACCAATACCAAATTTAATATAAGTATCCGGTTTACTTTACGTATGATTTCAAATTGAATGTCATGAAAATACCATATTTTCTACATAATTCTGCTAAAGCCGTTAAGTACGGGAAAAAGAAAGTTGAAATTGATTATGACGTCATAATGGATCTAGCACCAAAAAATTAGTCTAAAGTTATTTTCTAGATCTTGACCTTAATGTTCTAAAAATATTTAGAGATCGAGGTATCTATAACTATATAAGCTTCAATGTCATCCATACCTTACCCCTACAAAACATGAATGGGACAAGATGGACCGGAGAATGAGAGTTTTTCCAGCAGCAGAATCTAGCGTAATTATAAAAGAAGACCTAGCAATACATGGAATAACCTTCAATAAAGATTTTTCTTTAAAAGTATGAACTCTTACAGAAATTCTTGTCTTGCTCTTAATTCATTTGAATGGAGAATAAATGCAGTATTGAACGTTGCGAATTTTTAATTCTAGGGTTCTTTTACTTTCCGCATTTCATGTTAAAGCACTTCAATGAAAATAGATAAAGTGGAAAAAATTGATTTGCTTCTTATTATTTTATATACTTATTAATTCATGTTGTCTAAATTTTGATATAAAAGCAGTGTGTTGCAAAATCTTGCATGGGGACTTAGAAATTTTTAAAGGAAAATCACAGGATGAAAAGTCAGGTTTCCCAAATTTGGAAACCCGATGGAAACATATGGGAATCGTGACATCAGTTGTTTCCATACAGTTTCCATTTTATGGAAACCACATAATGGTTTCCACATAGATTCCTGACATGGAAACAATCAACTTGTGGTTTCCCGTAAGTTTCCCAAGATAGGGGAACTTTGAAACTATATCTCATACCAATTTCCACCTACATGTACTTTTTATTTTACAATAAGTTAAGTACAGTTTTCACTGTACTAGTATTTTCTGAGGTTACCACATTTTTTTCCGATTGTAGAATTTTTCAAACATGAAGACATACTGTATCATAAGAATTAACTCCCCTTCAAATAGTTAAAATAACAAGAAATGTATCTCTGTGTGATAAAATTAAATATTTCATGACCGTGAACGCAAAATTTCAAATTGGATTTATCACATTAGTCTTGGTAAACTCGTATAAAACGTGTGAATTGGAATAGAGAACTTGAAGAGTAAGTGCAGTTATACAGAAATCAATCATAAAGAGATAAGTTGCGATTACTGATTAAAAGATAAAATATAGAAGAGACAATTGCATGAAAAGAAACAAAAATTCAAAATTTAATTAAAAAAAAATAATTTATGTACTGAACTGGGGATTTCCAGCTGTGAGCTACAACAAGTTTTATGTTAAAGCTAGGGCTGAATCCATATGCCCCCTCAATGATATGTGTGCATTGCCATGATTGACATGCAATCAGTTATCTGATACATACAGTCAAACTTTGTTTAACTCGAACGAACCTGAATTGAACAGGAAAAAAGTTAAAGCTTCGAGATCTTTCAAAAAAAATTGAATGAAAATAGAAAATGCATATTTACTAATTTCTTGCTGGTCAGCATTTTGATTACTTTAAGGAAGCTCTCAACACCGCACACTAAATAGCTCTACTTATAGGGTAGTTTTATGCAGTTAGAGTTATCTGCCCTCGGCCCTTAGATGTAAGATTAATATCTTTAATGGTTTAAAATATGTTAAACATTATTTAAAACCAAGAATAAGGAATTTAATTAATTATTTTTATGAATTTTCCAAATGTGAGTAAAAGGCAATGATTTCTGCTCACAAATTGTCCATTGTCTTTTTGAACATGTTCATGTGGAAATGACGCAAATACATTGCACTATGTTCTCAATGAATGAAAAAGTCTCAATATGCACATCTTTATATGATAAGATTTTTTCTCCAAAGAACAATTTTTGTAAGTGTTTAGACTTTTTTAAATATCTTAGATATTGAATCAATCAAATTATTTGAAGTTATAATAATAAATTTTGTTATATTTTATGATACTGTAAGGTTATAGAGATAAGAAGACTTAAAAAACAAGATGTGTTTGTGAAACACTGATGCCCCCGTATGGCAACATAGCAAAGATTAAACTTTTCTTAAATGCAAATTTAAAGGTACCAAAAGTAGGATATTCTCACTGGAAAACAATTATGAAATTTGAAAGTAGGCCAGTGTTAAAGTTTTTTCAATCAGTGCAAAATCTCCAAGGTCAAGGTCAAAGGGTCAAGGTAATTGGTATCCAATGAAAGATCTTGCCACATAGAATACTTATGTAGAGTATGGAAGCCTTAGCCCTAGCTGTTCAGAAGTTATGGCCAATGTTAAATTTTTTTTTGAAGTAGGTAAAACTCTAAGGTCAAGGTCAAAGGGTCAAATTTCTTGTTAGCAAATGAAAGGTCTTGTCACAAGGATGAAATATGTAAAGTTTGAGAGCACTAGCCTTAACCCTTTAAAATTTATGGTCAAGGTTTGCTTTTTAAAGTAGGTCAAACTTAAAGGTCAAGGTCAAAGGGGTAAAAGTGCTTGGTATCCAATGAAGGGTCTTTTCACAAGGATTACATATATAAAGTATGAAAGTCCTATATTTTACCGTTCAAAAGTTATGGCCAAGGTTAAAGTTTTTTCACAAGTACAGAAATCTACAAGGTCAAGGTCAAAGGGTCAAGGTTGTTGGTATCCAATGAAAGGTCTTTCAAAAAACATTACATATATGAAGTATAAATGTCCTGGTATCTACTGTTCAAAAGATATGGCCAAAGTAAAAGTTTAAAATTTTCAAGTTAGAGTGGGTCAAATTCCAAGGTCAAGGTCAACAGGTCAAATTTGATGATACCCAAAGAAAGGTCTTGCCAAAAGGAATACACATGTGAAATATGAACATCATAGCTCCACTAAATCAAAAGTTGTGGGCAAGGTTAAAGTTTTTGCGGACAGACAAACAGAGAGACAGACAGAGAGACGGACACACACGACAAAAACTATATACCCCCGAAAGTTCGTTTACGGGGGCATAAAAACAGCATCCATGTATGACAATTGTGGCTTTAATTTGTTAATGTCAAATGTGAAATTTTCAGTGACATTAAACAGGAATTGTCTTAACCAATAGTTTAGCATACTGTACTGAATTTTGATCAGCCAATTCATGAATGGATGTAAATAATATTGGTCATTTTTGAAAAAATAAAAATCTAAATTTCTTGATTATAAATTGAGTGTACATGCAATACCGGTATAAAATTACCCATAAGGTACATGTATAAAACATGATAAAAGCATATGTGTGCTATGCAGCTTATGATAAATTCATTGACATACAGATATATCTATACTGTTATACATTTATATTGCATTGTTTAAGGATCCTGTTCTGGGGATGCCCTAAGCAATTTCAATTCAATGTTTTCCCATTTCCGCGTCGAATTCTCCCCGCCCATTTCATTATTTATCAGTGAATGTTTTGATTGTAATTAACAGATAGAAATAACGTAAGCTGTATATTTCCAATTTTGCCAGTTAATGTTCCGCGGTCTTATCCATCGCACCATCTGCAGTTTAAGTTCTGAGCATATTTTCTGTCTCAAACTTAAACTGCAGAGAGCCTGTGGAATCAGTGGATAGACATGAAGAGTTACCCTGATCTAATTTTCTAGGTCAAAGGTCAGTATTAAAATATACTGTATATCTTTATTCGTGGCCTAGTCCAGAGTATAATATTTCTCCCTTTTTGTAATCTGGATTTTTTGCAGTGGAATGGAGGGTTTGTAATGATTTTCAGCCAATTTTTTTTTACATCAAATTCTAAAAAAAAATCTATCTATAATATTTTTGTTATTATAAAGAGTACTTTTCTCTTAAACTGACTCAACTTAAACCAGGGTTTTATGAGATATTAATATATTCTCAATGACATAATATGGCTGAAAACATTATGATGTAATGTTTTTGTTATCATAAAGCATTAAGCATCAAATTCTAAATTGAACATGAAATGCTGAAACCATATGTATCATTGTCATGGAAATCTTTAAGACTGAAAGTAATCAGTGATATTGGTACACTTTAGAACATTGACCGATCTTTCAGATTTCTAAGTTACATGTACGTATATTCAAGCATTATAATTCTCACATTATATAATTTTTTTTGTATGAATAATGCAGATCGTAGTTGATGTGAAGAAAATACCAGGAAACTGATGTTGAAAGAAGTACTTAATGACGCTTATGAATGGACTTAAAAATGAAAAACTGTTCCATTGTTTATCTAAGGTATAGGATTTTATTTAGTATTTTGATATCATTTCTTTTGTAAATGCTGTTTTTGTACAACAAATGAATTATTAAACATAAAACATGTTAATGCTTTTTTCTCTTACATGTAATATTTATTTTGATAGATTTTGAGTAGAATATACGGTTCACCAAGGAAATCAATAATATTATTACCAGTAATGATTACAGTGTACATGTATTTTGATTTAAAACTGTTGTTCTCTTTTCACAATTTAGACAATTTGCATTGTTTCCTTTAGAAAAGTTAAGGAATCTTGAAGTTTCCCAGTAATTTCCACCAGGAATGGGACCCAGATAATTCCACCAAGATCCCCTCACACGGAAACTGCTACACTTAAATTCCTTATATTTTCCTGAGTCAAGGAAACTTAAGGAATTGTGAGGTTTCCCGAGATTTCATGTAGTTTCCCGTAAAAGGAAACCTAAAGATTCCATCAAGTTTCCATTCCACGGAAACCACTACGCTCCGATTCCATATGGTTTCCTGAGTCACGGAAACTTTAGGAATCGTGAGGTTTCCGAAGCTCCCATGTAATTTCCCGTAAAAGGAAGCCTAAAGATCCCACCAAGTTTCCATTCCACGGAAACCACTACGCTCTGATTCCATCTAGTTTCCTGATTCTGGAAACCAGTGGAATCTTCAGGTTTTCCATTACATGAAACTAAATGGATGTTGGGAAACTTCAGGTTTACAGAGGTTTCCGTTGTTCAGGGTATCTTATGGAATCGGAGCGTAGTAGTTTCTGTGTCACGGAAACATGGTGGAATAGCCTGGACTCCGCCGCGAAACCACTGGGAAACATGATGTAAACTTGAGGTTTCCATGTAGTTTCTATAAAGTTTCTGATGATGGGAAACCGCTTTTTCCACCCCGTATATTTTTTCAGATTTAAAATAAAAAGTGACAATATAGTTTCATCCAAACAGTGAAATGGACGGATTAAACACTTTGCAAAGTATTTGGTAACAAGACTATCTTTATTTTCTTTTAAATAGGTACAGTAAAACATCTATGCTTTCTTTGATCTAATATCCATTTTAAACGGCACAAGCTCAGTATTTGTACTACTTGGTAACAAGAGAAGGCTGTTCTCTACATTTCATTATTATTAGCTATAATAATAATAATAATAATAATAACAATAATAATAATAATAACAATAATAATAATACTTTATTTATAGAAGGTAACCTGATTAGTGCAAGCACTAGTCTTCCTCGGGGCCTTCTTTATAACATACTGTATACAGGGTTATTTTCGCCCCGTGTTATTTTTGCCCAAAAATATTTTTGTTTAAGAAATTATACAATTAACTTTGAATTCGCCCCGTTTTAAATTCGCCCACTTCAGGCTTAGGCGAAAGGGGCGAAAATTAAACGGGAGCAAAAATTTCCCTGTTTACAGTATATACAATGATTTATACATTAAAGACAATAATTACAAACATGAAACAATAAAATATAAACACTTTGTTATAACAGAATAAATTAATTATTGGCATTTCATTCAAAAGAAAGGAAAACATAAATTTCATGTAGAACCAGTACGTTTCAAAAGTAAACAAATTTCAACACTACTTTTAAATATTTCAAGGGATTGGGAATTCCTAATACTTATAGGCAACTCATTCCAGATAATGACCCCTGAATATTGTAAAGAATTTTTAAATAAATTTGTTTTATATTTTGGTAAACGAAGTTCTGAATTTGTCTCTGAGCATAATGTGTATGATCCAGAACTTTGAAATTCAAAAAAATCATGCATATAATCCGGAGACATATGATGAAATATTTTGAACATTAGAATGCTTTTCTGTAAATATAGAAGCTCGTATACTGTTAACCAGCCTAAAATGTTAAACAAGGGTATTGAAGGTGCATCATATTTTTCATTTGAAATAATCCTATCTGCTCGTTTCTGAAGTTTGTATATTCTATCGAAGTGAGTTTGAGGAGAGTTACCCCAAATAGAAAGGCAATATAAAATTGATGGTAAAATAAATGTATTATAAAATAGCTTTCTAGTATTCAATGGTAGAAACTTTTTAATTTTTCGTAAGGTAAATAATTTATAAGTAAGGGTTTTGCAAACTGCATCTACATGCGAAGTATATTGAAGAGTATGATCAATTTGAAAACCTAATAATATTCTCTGTTCTAACATTTTCAATGGGCTGGCCAGAAAGTTGTAGTTGAAGATTAACGTTTTCTAATTTTGATTAATTTTGGTGTGTTACCACTAACATACACTTTGTTTTATCAGTATTCAAAATCATCTGATTCTGTTGACACCATGTTTGTATTTGATACAGGTCATGATTGAGAGTTGCTTCAATATGGGAAATATTGTTACCATGAAAATGCATTGTTGTGTCATCAGCAAACATATCAAAATTACAATGTTCAACAGATAAAAGTAAATCATTGATATATAACAGAAACAACAAGGGACCTAAAATAGAGCCCTGTGGCACATCTGCTGTGACGGGCAGTGATTCAGATGTGTACGCACCAGTTTTTACACTTTGAGTTCGATCATTTAAATATGACTGAAACCATTTTATTGATGTGGGATCAAAGTGGTAGCATTTGAGTTTACTAATAAGTATATCATGATTTACAAGATCAAATGCTTTGCTAAAATCCAAATAAGTAATGCCAACGAAACTTCCTCGATCTATTTCATGCAGCCAATTATCAGTTAGTTTTGTGAGAGCTGTCTGACATGAGTGAAATTCTCTAAATCCAGTTCTTGTGCTTTCATTAATAGATCAAAGTGTGAAGTAAAGATGCGTATATTTTCTGCTACATGCTTCTCTAAAACTTTCGATATACTGTAAACCAATTTTTATTCGCGTGCGAGATATATCCGCGAGTTTCGCGACCTCCTTTAACTCGCGAATATAAATCGCCGCGAACAATTAGTTTTGCTAAGGATTTGTAGAGAATGTTTCCTCGGTCGCGGAAATTAATCGCCGCGGTTTGATTTAAGACTTACGAATAGCGAAAAAAAGATGACGCAAATAATAGTTGGTTTACAGTTGTTGGTAAAATTGAGATTGGGCGATAATTTCCTGGATCTGATTTATCACCGTTTTTTAAATAAAGGAGTTACTTTTGCGACCTTTAACTGTGAAGAAAAAGATCCATTGATAATGCTAGAATTTATTAGATGTGTTAGAGGTTTGGAAATTACGCTAGCTGAAAGTTTGAGCAACCTAGGTCCAAGAAAATCTATGCCAGTAGATTTGTTTATGTCAAGCCTCTTTAACATATCAAATACTTTTGTTTCATTAATCAAGGGAATTTCAAAAATGTCTTGATCTCCAAGTTTTGTTTCAGTGTATCTTTTCAATTTTTCTGGTTCAAAACCAGAGAACGAAAGATCATTTAACAATTTTTTCGGAATTTGCGCAAAATGTTCATTAAAAGCATTTGCAATGTCTTGTAAATTATCAAGATTTAATCCATTGTACGTGATATTAGAGGGGGATTAATTTTTATCTGATTTTGAGGCAAGCTGCTTTAAATGACCCCACATTTCTTTTGATGTAGAACTATTTTCAATTACTGTCTTATAATATGTAGATTTTGCATCAGTAATTAATGAGGTGACTTTGTTTCTCCAAAATCTCCCGGTTTATGGAATTGATCTCGTATATTCCTAGCATCATTTATTTCTGGAGTCAACCATTTAGTGCGAAATTCTGATTTCACACGCTTTGTTTTAACCTTCGCATGATTATTAAGTATAGTATTGAAAATATCATAGAAACAGTTTGAGATGTCATCAGGATCATGCAGAAGATTCAATTCATTAAAATCTGCATTGTTTAAATCGTGCAAAAAATCATTTTCATTAAAGTTTTTAAAGTCACGATATTGTATTTCAATATGTTTGCCTTTGCGTTGCATGCTGTTAGATCTTCGATAGGCACATATTGGATAATGGTCAGACATTGCTACAGGGGGTGCGGATATTTCACATATGTTAGCAGGGTGCGTAGTGTAGAAATGGTCAATAAGAGTTTTAGAGCTATTAGTAATTCTTGTTGGAGTGTTAATTAATTGCGTTAATCCCAAATCTACAATTGCAGATGACCAACTGTGCGGGGGGTCTTTCAGCATATCTATATTGAAATCACCTGCAATAATCACTTCCTGATCGTCACAGCAGGTAGCGCACTGAACTTCTCTAACAAATTCTTCTACCCAGCAGGAGGGGGCAGATGGTGGACGGTAAACTGAACAATAAAGTATAGGTTTAGAATTCTTAAGATTAATTTCAAGCCACATTGTTTCTAAATTACTAATTTCTAAATCAATTCGTCGTTTATATTTCATATCATTTGCAATAAATGTAATTAGTCCACCACCCGCCTTTCCTTTTCCATCTTTTCTTTCAAAATTATATCCATTTACATTTATAATACAGTCACTAATATTTTCATCAAGAAAAGTTTCACATAAAGAAAAAATGTCAACATTTTGTTGATCATGTAAATATAAAATTAATTCATCTAAGGATGATGTGACATAACTGCTATCTGGGGCCCCTTTTTCCACAATGAATTAAATCTAATCTACAACGATGTTTGTAGTTTTCAAATATGAGTGAATAAATACGAAGCCTTTTGAATAGTTTCAATAGTTCAGACACATTTTAATTATAAGGAATACTGCATTATCTCTGATTTTTTAGACCCCATCACAGCTAAATTCGGCCAGGTTTGTGAGAATATGTTCTTTTATGGCAAGAGAATGGGCGGGTCTTAGTACAATAGAGGGATATGCGTGTCCGAGAAGACCTTATATGGCTATTGCTATTATTTCGCACATAGTCATTGTCCAATCCGATGACAGAACAACAAAACATGCTGGTTTACTACGTTTACATTTTATCACAGACACGTGATTTAGGTCAGTTTACCTTTATAGTTTTCTACATTTCAAACGTTTAAAATGGTCAGCCAAGGCTGTGTACACTTAATAATACGCATGGATTTTCAGCATTTACGAAATAAGAAATGCACATGAAACTTGTATTCACTGATACTCGGGAATACGCGTAGACCTATAGCGAATAGCTCACCAAACACGCTACAAAATTTTAAACTAATGTATATTTATCAATTGTTCGTAACTGTATATAAATTTTACTGTGTATTTTACATATGTAGACCCGTTCTTTAATCTGTGACTCAAATGCATTAAAACATTATCGGAAAGCAGTAAAATTCCAAGCATGTTTCCTTAGTATTTTTATGGTACTCACTCGTAACGAACTTCATTTAGCTGATTGGTCAGTTAGAAAGTATCGCCAGTGTCTCTATTAGCATATGAATTTATTCTTACGTCAGAAAATCTTGTTCCGTCGATCTGTTCATAATGGAAAAGGTCAGCTAGATTTTACATTTTTTTTAAAAATAGCATGTGAGCGCAGTTAGATACAATTTTCTCCTTTCACATATAGGTAGATTTCAATAAGATACAGTGACCAGCCAAAGGAGAAAGTTGTACCTATCTGCGCTCGTATATTTTAAGGGCTTCAAAGAATGTGGCGGGGATAAAATGCAATGGGAATTGGATGTAAACATGATACCCCTACCCAAATAAAAGATCTATATCTTTCAAATCACGTTTCTATTTTTGTTTAAAATGGTATTTCATATAGGTATACATATCAGTGATTACTTACATACAAAAATTTGAGTAAAATTCGGACATTTAATTTTTGTCAATTTTCCGGGGGCCGCAAGTCACCTCATCCTTTGGCAAAATGTGACAAACATTCAAATTTACAAAATGCAGACCTTTTTTCAGAAGGCCATGTTTTGAATCACACACATTTTGTTTGTCATCATTTTGGGTGTTTGTTATTGGAGAAGGGTTGTTAATTTTTTTTTGCTGATTTTGGTTCAAAAGGGGTTGCTGTTTAAGTTTACATAGATCTGCACTCTCAGTTTCTGAACAATAGTCATTTGACTTATTCATGTTATTATTAGACAAAAGACAGGTGCAAACTGATTCATTACAGTCAAAACAAAGATTAATCAATGGGCGAAAATAATTTTTGACCTTGCTAATAATCGGACAGTCATTCGTATAAGCGGCACAGCTTTCATTGCCGCGATCCTACTTTGTGCAAAATTTCTGCTTGTGGCCATGTTCACCACAGTACCAACAAGTTACTTTGTTGCCGTGGCGACAGTTGCGCGAAGAATGACCATGCTCTCCACAGTAATAGCAGGTCTGGACGGAGGTGGGATTTTGATGTTTAAGAATTTGCACATGAGTACTGTAGAGCTTCAGAAGCGAAGCAGTGCCACGGTCGGACAAATGGATGCCATCTCTCCAAAAAGAAGGGGAATTCCAGTGTTTGAATGACTTACTCGATTCGATCAACACAGCACCGTACTCCTCACAAACATATCTAATGCACTTATTCACTTCGATAACATCTGCATCCCTTCTTGGAATCACTTCCGATAGGAACACTGCAATGCTTGGATTTCTTTTCTTTAAATCAGCAACTATTTCTGCAAAGTCATTCTCAATCGCATCAATGTTACGGAAATTTGCAACATCATTACCCCCAGCCTGTATAATAACACTTTGGATGGAGGACACATCAAACCTCTATAGTTTGGAACGAATGTGTGCAATACTTGCACCTCGATTTGTACTTACTTTCACACTTTGATCTAGGCTACGGGTTTTTATCCTTTGAAGAATTGAACTCCCGATGACAAGTGTAGATATAGGGTTATATTCTCTTACAGGAGGCTGAGAATTTCTTGCGATGTTGCTGCGTCTGTTAGGGGTCGATATATTTTGACTCTCTTTTGAGATGTGTACATCTGACTTTTTCTTAGTCATTTTCTTCGTGGACTGGGTGGTTTTCAACACAGGGCTGGGACTGACATCTGCATCCATTGATGTACTAGAGGTCTTTTTTTCAATAGGAGATGTACACTGGGTATGCCTTGAAATCCCATTTGTCACCGAGAATCCCTCAGTCGAAGTTTCCTTCTGTTTCACTTTTTCCCCGGGAGTTTGTGTAGAAGCATTAGAACACGGCTTTGTTTGTTTTGCTTCCATTAGCTGCTTCTTCAGCGTTTCAACTTCTTTGGTAAACATTTTCACCGTCTCGGAAAGATGTTTTATGCTTTCTGCGCTGTTACAATGGCCGCATCCCGTCTCAATACTTGATTCATTCGATTTCTTTTAGGGTCTTGGGGTCGAAGTACAGTTCGTCTGGTCAACAATAATTTTGCACTCTGTAACAGAGTCAGTGTCAGTGTGGCTCATATCTAGTTGACTGTTTATTTCATTTAGAAAATCGTTCCTGTACCAATCAAACGCACTGGTCCCTTGTATCAGAATGGTATGTGTGCTACTGTTGATTGTTACAGTCACCGAATCACATACAGATTTGTAGATGCACCCATTCTTTTATTGTTTCTGTGAAATAAAAGGAATTTTCGAAGCAGAGATAAAACGAATTCTTGTCTCTGACCATCATAGTTTATGGTCACACTTTCTGTGTTTAGCTTAACCTGAAGAAAATCGGGTATACTCCCAGAAGGATCCAGTTCATTATTTTTTCCATTAAATGATTGTGAGAGTCCACTAAATGAGTTCAAAATTGATTTAAATAAACTAGAATTTACACTCAGATCCATCATTTCATTATCAGTTTATTTTTCAGCTGGATATAGATAAGAGCTCATAAAAAACACGTCTTATCTCTCCAACAGTCTAACACATATATGAATTCTATTTGGTCTTCACTCCTTTATAAAGTAAATAAGTTACGTCCCTTTCTGAAAAAAATATAGCATAGCATATACGCCATAAACATGTCAAAAGTTTTCCCCTAAACCTTTACAAAGGACTTAAAATACAAACATTTATCTTTCATTATAAAAAGAAACAAATTCTGATTTGATTATATACAATTTAAGAAGTTTTTGAAATGAAAGAGGAGTATCGAATGTTTAGAATGTATCAAACAAAATTTATTAAAGTAGCTCAGCAGGAATATTTGTTCAGTATTGGGCAAATAAATTGATTGATTTTTACATTGCATATACATGTATAAAAAGGATTGGAAATGTGTCGGGAAAACTTGCTTGTGAAAGGACTGATTTATTTGATTTAGAATGTCACAGATATTAAATTGCATTATAGAATGATGTCAATAAACTGTTGGCTTCTTCGTCTTATCTCAATTAATGCACATTAAATGGATTAACAAACTGTATATATAATACTGAGTCTCATTTATTTATGGACCACAGTTTGTCAAATTTCATCAACCTCAAATCATTTAAATAGGAATATGGAACTTCTGTCAAGAAGTAGTGACATACCAGGCTCAATAAGTCTGTCCAGAAAACCAAATGGCG
Source organism: Saccostrea cuccullata (assembly GCF_032062105.1). NCBI lineage: Eukaryota > Metazoa > Mollusca > Bivalvia > Ostreida > Ostreidae > Saccostrea > Saccostrea cuccullata. The sequence continues at coordinate 69,769 of NW_026940340.1, forward strand.
CCTGATCAAGGAATGTATAAATAGTCAGAAAACACAATCTCTTCAAGTTACATGTATTCAGTTAGAAGAAACGATTATTTTAAGAGACCATGAAATTCACTTTTATTCTAATGTCTTTAGATTTTGCATTCAAACCATTACACAAAAGGTAGTGTTGGGTCAAAATGGGTGATCAACATTTCATTTAGCAATATATTTTGTCTAGTCCTTCTGTCTATCTGTTAACTGATCCCATTTTCAACTTCTTACCCAGAACCACAGGGCCAATATCAACAAAACTTGCCAATAAGCATCTTTGGATGAAGGGAATTAAAAATGCTTTAAATGGAGTTTTATGAAGAGACCTACTTTTACATTCAACAGCTGACTTTTACATTTTAGTAATTGGAGTTTGTATCTCTTTAAGCTGTAGAAGTCAGTCGTCGATTGTAAAAGTAAGTCTCTTCATACATGTAAAACTCCAATACATTGTGAAAATTTCATGGTATGCTTTTAAATACATCCTAAAATACAACTGGGTCAACAAAGTTTATGGGACATTTTCTGTACTTTGTGTTAATTCAAGTTTCTTCAAATCATGAACACTGGGGACAAGGAGGCACGGGGGGGGGGGGGTGGTCAAAAATTAAAATATAACTAGAAAGGTATAACCAAAATTTTAAAAAACCCATATTCTTAAGAAGAGCAAAACAATGTTTTGCCATATTGATATGGAAGTATCCATTGGTTGTGTAGATTGAATTTTGTTCATGAGCTCTTGGGGTAGGAAGGGGCGACGATGAGGGATCAAATTTCTACATAGAAATGTATAGATTGATAAAATCTCAAAAACAGCCAAGCCATGTTTATTCATACTGAAATTGAAGTATTATCAGGTAGTGTCAATTCAAGTCAGTGAGTGTTGAAATTCTGACCTCCACGGGTAAGGTTGGGTCACAATGGGGATCAAAGTTTTACATACTGGTAATGAAATATAGGGAATAAAAAAATTTCTCAGTATTATCAAAGCCATGATAAGGCGTTTTGAAAAGGAAAAGTTTGAGCAAATCATGACATTCTGGAGGTTACTAGGACGGGGCAACTTTCGGGGATCAAAGATTAATAAAGGAATATATATTTTAAAAAAATCTTAAAATTATGCTGAATAAAAGAGCAATTGGTTATATTTATATGAAAGCATCCTCAAGCTGTTAACAATTCAAGCCCCCCCCCCCCCCCTTCCGTACACTTTTCAACACTTTACTGATTTGTTCTTTTTGTGCTGATGAGCTCTGTCGCCCATTTGCCTCTTGCTTCTTTTTATACTTTACAAACAAATTCTGAGTCTTATGAGTGCAGGATGAAAACTATTAAATACTTCAATGAGTACCGGTAAATTAGATTTCTTGTTTATTCAAGTATATGTACCAATTTTATCTCAAAGATATATTATAATAATTATTTCTTGTACTATTATGGGCTCTAAATTAGAAATAAAATGTTCTGTTCTGTACAGGTATTTTAATACTTCTATAATTTTAAAGATCCTCAGTTAATGCAAAAGCTAAAAAAAATATTTGGAAATTGTAATTTTAATTTGTTTGATAAATGCATGCTAAAAACAATTCATGAGATGTGGATGATTTTTATTTCATGTATTGGATGACTTTCATTTCCCCTGAATTAAACAACCCTACCCACAACCTCCCCTCACTGTCCACACTCAGTCCAGCCGGATCATCTAGTCCACAATTATCCACACATTTCAGGAACTGTCCATTCTGATCTAGAATGTGTAGACAGTTATTGAGATAATCAGCCACAATGATGTGACCCATGGAGTCTGTCACTATTTGACCAGGACAGAATGATTCCTTTCCCCCTGGAGGTTTGTTGTTGTATCTGAATCTGACTTTTCCTGTCCTGTCCACCACTACCACTGTGTAGCATTCTGATCAGAGGCCACTATGTCTCCATTGTTGTTCTCCACCACAAACACTTGATATTTTCCTCCTTGATAGATTGGATCTCCATGTTCATCTTTATCTATTTCCTGTGTAACTCTCTGTCCCTGATAACGGACTATTTTACAATGACTTTTATCAGTAGTAACCATACTAACTAGGATGTCCCCTGACCTGGTACAGCACAGTCCTGCTGGATGCCAGCCCCTTGGTGTGGTGATCAGTGTCTCTGTCTTCCCATCTCTGACAATGTTCACAGTTCTATTGGGACCATCACAGTATATCAGTTCTCCCTGTCTTGACACTATATTGTCATCAGGGAATTGAGTAATACATGTACTGGTGACAGTGTCTTGTACAGCTCCATTTTTATCTACACAGGTTATCATTTTGTCTTGTCCACTAATCCAAGCTTTATCTGTACCTACACAGGCCAATTTAAGTAAGTTTTTAACATTTGTTGGAATGTTTGCAATCACTTTGGCTTTTTCTAATAATTCTCTAACAGATAAAAATGAAACTTCATTTGTCAGACTGGACAGTGAAGTCTGTGTCAGTGTAGCCTTGTATTCTCCTAATTCTATGCTGAGTTCTCTCCCTTGGACTGTTTTTGTTTGAAGAGAGGGCAATGGTAAATCAGGTATTGGTAAAATGTTCCTGTATTCCTTCAGTTTGGATTGGTATTTGTTGACATCAGAAACTTTGTTAGACTTCAGGATTTCTTTGTTTTCTTTAACAGTTTGGTCCATACTAGAGTTCTGACTTTTGAGTTTGGAAAGGCATGATTTTTAGATTTGTAATATGATGATCTCTAAGTGACTGGATCAGGGATTCCATTTTGTTAAAGATGTTGTCCACCTCTAAGTGCCATTGTTTTCTTTGATCATTGGTCTGCTTCTGCAATTCTGTATAATGGGCGATGGATTTGGAAATTTTGTTTTCAGTGTCTGAATCCTGTGTTGTGGTCTTCAGGACAATGCCCTCAATTTCTCCAGTTTCTTGTTTAATTTTTTCTCTCTTCATAGTTATGATTTATCCATGTCCTCGAAAACATGACCTTTATGTTGACCAGTGAGACATTTGATGCAGACCGGGATATCACACTGTTGACAGTGGGCCTCACATCTCTGGTGGGAATGAGATGTACACTGAGGGAACACAAGCTGTACTGTACGCTTTGTGAAAGGAACAATGTCATGCTTCGTGGACTTGAGGCTCTTGACATGTTTGTTGATGCAGTCTTCACACAGACCGACTTGGCAGCTGTTACAGAATTGCTGGACAGGTTTGGCACAAAGGTCACAAGTTATGAGTTCTTGTGCCTGGCTGATGGCAGTGGCCATTTCTTTTCCTACATTGTAGTTATATCTGAAAAATAATAAGCTGATAAAATTAAGAAGCAATGCATATTATAATATAATAAAAAATATAATCCTGTTATGGTAGATTCTTGCTGCAATAATGTAGCCCTCTCTGATTTTTTTATCTGATATTTTTAGAGAGCCCCCCCCCCCTCCGAAAAAACCATTATTGCAGTTAATAACAAAACAAAAAAAAAAACATAATTGCACTCTATCAATAATTTATATATAATATTAAATCCTAATTTGAATACATGTATATCCCTAGCAGTCCACTACAATTGTTACCATTGTGTTAATTAATTTCAGGTATGGATGGAATTTATGATCAGGTGATGTTTGCGTGAGAGAGAGAGAGAGAGAGAGGGAGAGAGAGAGAGAGAGAAGTATAAATATAGACGCTGTCACTTTTAAATGAACTAGTCAAAAATACATACTCATAGTTCTACGTGTTTCTGTTGAAGTATTTCAGCTAACCTTTCGGTTGGACTTTATTCTTCCTGGTATCTTGTTGTCACGTTACCTGACAAACAACATTTCTGTGTCACATGTATGTAACACAAAGGCTATCTGTAAAACAAAACTATTCCTCCCCTTTCCAAAACCGATGATGCATCATTGCAAAGAGAAAAAAAATACTTGAAGGACCTTGTTTCAGATCAATAATAAACATTTTTTTTTCTATTCAATTTATAAAGGACTCGAAAAAGTTACATAAGATATCGCTGTAAGGGACTGCTGTTTTGTTCAAGAAACTGGGGTGGGTTTGTCAAGTCAAATTGTTTATTGGCTGCAGAACTGTAGTTTCCACAAAAAAATATATATTGACAGACGGTAGAGCTACTGTGCCACCAAACAAAAAAAACTGTGTGTGTTCCTAACATTTCCTTTCCAAAGAAAACATTCCATAAAATTGTTGAAAATAGCCCTTCCAGCCCTGAAATTGAGATCATCTAGAATTCGGTCTAATTATACCACATCCACCTTTTGTTACTTATTTTTTTTTAATAAAAAATACCCACACCTATTATTAAACGTTTACTATTAGCTATGGGTATATTTTTCTTAATAAAGGAAAAAAGTAACGCTAGGTGCCTGTTTTGAATGAACCTTTAAATTCCCTTAAACAGTAAAGAGAGTTGTATATCGATCGCACGATTGAATAATTTTTGCTATCAAGACGAGAAAGGTATACGAGAAATATTGTCAGATTCAATTTTTTAACAGCGATATTAATATAAGAAAAAATTGTAACAAGCGACACTCAAATTAAACCCGAATAATTTTCGCTATGGAAGTGAGAAAGGTACATATATGTTTAAAGAAGGACGTGGAGATAACGAACAATGTTCAGTCTCAAAGTCCATAAAACAATACAAAACAGGAGCAGAGCAAACACGGACCTCCAAAACATCAGAGATGGGATAAGGTGCCATGGAGGAGTGAGCATCCCCTGCCCACAGGTCACACCCACCGTGTGCTCCTTGTCATGATCAGGACAGACACCTGTCATTACTTATTTTTCTTTGTAAAAAATTACCCATACCTATTATTAAACGTTTACTCTTAGCGTTGTACATCGCAAGATTGATTAATTTTTGCTATCAAGGCGAGAAAGGTATACTAGTTTTTTTTTTAGTTTCAATTTTTAAACAGTAATGTAAATATCATTAAAAAATTATAATGAGCGACACTCAAATTAAATTAAAGACAAATAACTTTTCGCTATCGAGCTGAGAAAGTTACATATAAAATCATCTCTAATTTAAATCTTTTAAATTTAAGAATAAGGCTTGAATGAAGGATGTGGAGATAACGAACAATATCCAATCTCAAAGTCTATAAATCAATACAAAACAGGAGCAGAGCAAACACGGACCTCCGAAACAGCAGAGGTGGGATCAGGTGCCATGCATGGATCTAAGAGTGAGCATCCCTTATCAACCGGTCACACCTGTCGTGTGCTCCTTGTCATGATCACGAAATAATAGAAAAATCCGTCGTCAATACAGTGATCATGAATAATGGACTAAGAATTGGTATGAAAAACGTCAGTAAGTATTTTACTCAATGATAAATTGTATTTGATGACAAGGTCATTGTATCGACTATAGAACTTACGAGATGATGATTTTAAACGAGGCTGCTGATATTCTTGTTTCATCAACTTGTTTGTCAATACTTTACCCCGTTTAAGAATTTGTTCATACATAGTACATGCTCTTCCGTAACGAATCAACTAACATATATACGAGGGGCGTTCAATAAATGATGTCATCAGTGCTTGGAAAGAAACAAATATCGCTTTTCTATGATTTTGTCTTAATGATTTAATTAAAATATTCTCTTTAAATTAAAAGATATGTCCATAACATTTTTATTCAATTTCTTATTGTTTTTAGAACACAGTTTTGAGTATTATCCTTCGTATACTGGAAAATGGCAGATCCTATGATTTGCTGTACATTTTTCCTTTCTGAAATGTGTTTTCCTAAGTTTGGGAAATGAAACAAGTCAAAGATTGAAATATCTGGCGAATATTGTTGATGTGACAAAACATTAACTTTCTGTTTACCCAAAAACTCTTTTACTCTTCATGGCCTGTGGGTTTGGACGCTGTCAGGAAGAAAGAAGAAGGTATGGTTTTAGGTTTATTGCGCCCTAAAAATGTAATAACATCAAAAAGTTTTGAAACTGGCTTAAATATTAGTTAAATAAATGACGCTGATAAATCAGGAAAGAATATGGCATGAAGGTTTACCATTCTGTAAATATGACGTCATTAATGTGAAGCATTTCTCTATTTTCAACAGAAAAGGCATCAAAATGGCACATTTCAAGGGTGATTTCCTTTAGAAAACAGTGTCCACAGCCGTCGCCCACGTTAATTTTTTTGTTATTTTGTGCAAAATTCAATAAAAAATCACATATCTCAAGATCTTTGTGGGCGATGCCTGTGGACAATGTAATCTGAAAGAGAATTCCATTGAAAATCGGTGTCTTCTGCAACTTTTTAAGAAAATACGGAAAAATGCACGTTTATGACGTCATAATTAGCATTTAGAAACACGTGTGAGAAAAATGACTTGTATGATTTCTCTGCATTGAATTTCAAGTATTTAAAAAGCATGAGTTTTCAACTTTTACACCACTTTCATTTTTTAGAAAATCACAGGGCAAAATTTGTATGGAAACAATACCTTCTTCTTTAATGTAGTGAATTCATCATTCTGTTTCCTTTCTCTCATAACCTTTCAATTTTTTTGCAAATATTTTGCTTACTAGACTTCTCCAGAAATTGAACTGCCTCCCTATATATGTATTTGAACAATAAGACCGCTAATATTTACTAAAATAGCGTATAAAACTGTTTTGGTGTTCTTGCAAATTTTTGCTCTTCTTAAGCATTTGCAGTTTTGTCAAGTACATCTTATTCTAAATTTGTTTTGAGGGTTAAACGCAAAATGGATTCACGTTGCATGATCTTTTTGAATTTCGGAAAAACGTGGATAAGAACAATTTTTGATTTTTTAAAAATAATTGTTTAGATTTTCTACACGCTCTCGTTTTCACTCATATTTATAAATATAGGGTGATATTTGAGCATTAAACTTTTTTACAATCAAATGTTTCTTTAAAACAGTGTGAACTACCCCCAATATGATGTCTGTCAAATTTGCTATGTAACTTAAAGTCAATAAAACATAATCTGTGATAATTTGTTGAATTATCGCTAATATACATTGGTTGTTGTATGTCCTTGTTGACTAGGAGGGTACCCATTTTGATGCCCATTATATAATTTTTGCTAATTGAACTTCACATGTTCATGTGTGAATGAAATAGACATAAATTGCTGTAAATTTCACATATTTCAGCTAATAAATTTTTGGGAAATTAACCAGTTTTACAGCAGCTCTAATGACGCGTTTAACTTTACTCTAATTTACTGATTCTTGACCATTCATTTTTAACGCAGTGTCTCAAGTAGCCCTTGTTTTCCAGCTTCCCACAATGAAATTATGCGATGAGAAGTGGCCACATAAACTGTTATCAATTCATTAAAGATTCAATAATTAGAGAAAGTCAAGCTTAATGTTGTATGATTTCTATGTTGTATGTCATAGAGCTGATGACATTATGTATTGAACGCCCCTCGTATACTCTGCATGCAGTTAACGAACGTATATTGCTGCATAAGTAAAGGAAGTTGACGATAGAAAAGTTAATCATCACGTTTATCATATAGCTTGGTTATTAGATTAGTATTTACGTCTTTTTAAGTAAAATATCCAAGTATGAAACAGATGTGTCAGACTGTGGTATCATTTATCTCAAAGCTCATCAGGATATATCGTGTCGATGTGGGGATGGAAATTACTATTGTTAATTGACAAAACGTCGTCGATATCTAAATGTCGAGTTGAAGGCCACAGAAGGTGTTTTCTTCTTTTCACGCATAATGTTTTGCTCAAATTTTACTTCATATGAATATGAAAATAGGTCTGCTTATAACGGAGGGAAATTTGTACCCATGAGAATTCCAATAGATTGTAGGAATACAGGTTCCCAAAAACCACATAGATATTGTCAATCAGAAATTCAAGCATCTCTTTTATGTCAACTTCATAGTATTTGTTTGTGCAATCAGAACGTGTTTTAAAAAAGTAATTTTGTACATGACCAATGAACAGGTAAGTACATTTACGAGTTCCATTTTAATTTGAAAAGAAGCTGTCGATGATATCAAAAAGCCTGCACTTTAATTTATCGTGTGTAATACTTGTGTATAAAGTTGAATAGTTGTAAGATTTCAAAGAATAAGTGAATGTACATGACATATCATATTTCAGATAAACATTATTCTCCATTATAAGGAAAATAAGTAAATGTCCCTTTTTAAAGAAACCATAGCATGCATGCCATAAACATTTTAAGAGTTTTTTTCTCTAAACCTTTAACAAAGGACTTGGAATACCAACATTTATCTTTCATTTAAAAAAAAAGAAATTATAAGAACTTTTTGGAACAAAAGAGGAGTGTCCGATGTTTAAAATGTTTAAAACAAAATTTTCTGATGTAGCCTAGCTGGAATATTTGTTCAATATTGGGCAAACAAAAGATAGGTTCTGATTGACTTTAACATTGCAAAATATGTATAAAAAGGATTGAAATGTGTCGGAAAAACGGTTTCTTAATCAGTAAGCATGAGTATTAAAAGTAAATTATGAACTTTGAGCCATGCATGCTTTAAGGTGGGATATCCATCTGATAAGTGAGATAACTCTTCTCATAAGAGAGATAACTTTCTTCAGACATTTTGTCATGAAATTCAGTAAATTGTCATGTCAGGGTCTACAAGTTTCCTTCGTAAGGACCATTTTAAAGTGAACGCAATCACACGTATTCTATCGTACAAATGTTGATTTCTAGTTTCTATTGCTAGTATATTTATTAATTATTTATAATAGTTTACTTAAAAAATTACTCTCAGTTCCTTTAAACAGTGTAAATTGAGAAATCTCTAGCTCTTAAAGTATAATTCTTTTAATTGTACATAAATTTCAGATGCAGTTTTGTTTATAAACATTTAATTAATATTTTGTTTCATTAAAAATATTTTCAAGGGCGATAATGGAACAATAACTCTTGTTTATAGATGCGTGTTATTTTACATGCACAGAAAACAATTTGTTATTCTGATTTAAAAAGCAGTGCTTCAGTATGTTTTTCATGATGGGAATTAGATAGGTATGAGAGTAAATTTTATTTTTATATTTACCTCATATTTCTAATTTAATTGTGAGATAAGAAATAATTAATCTTTCTATTTACCATATCAAATTTTCTTCACACCATGATTTGACATATTATTTATTTCCGAAAAAGTAAGCAACGCCACAATTTGTCAACATTCAATAAAGCCAAACCATTGGCATTAGAATATGGATTTTATCTCAAAAAATACTGACGTAATATATAGTTGGCTCAATAAATGTGTGGAGATATACAAATGGTTAAAGGATGTTCAAATATGTCAGAAAATGCAATCTTTTCCAGTTATACAACTAGAAGACCTAAAGAAAAACCAAAATATTGGTACATGGGGTACAGTAAAACATATATACATTTTATACAAACTGGTCAGAGGTACAAAAAATATAATATATACAATACAGAATATGTTACAAAATGACAAAAAATGAAAACGAGAGAGAAACAGGCAATAAGTATCATATAAAGAGAGCAGGTAGAGTCATAAATTTTTAGAATAAACATACATTATTTTTTTCAGAATTTGTTTGTTTTTAGTTGACATAAGTTCTGTAAATTTAATAATATTCGGTCTACTAGAATAATGTTTACCTTGGAATTTTTTTCCTTTCATTTTCCAAAGCTTTGCATTCTAGAATATAGTGAAATTCATCAGCAATTTGACCTTTACTACAAAGTGTGCAAAGTCTTTCAGTGGTATACCACACCACCTTCCAGTTTCTACTGGTAAATGATGGTTTGTGGTGCGAAATTTTAATATAATTTTTTCTAAATTTAGGCGATAATTTACAAAGATAGTTTTCGAATCCAAAGTTTTGTTTCTGATTCTGTAATTTTGTCCTTTTGAAGAATTATTTATATCACTGAACCAACTTTGAATAAATTGATCTTGTAGTATTTGCTTAACAGTAGCACTTATCCATTCATAATTAATACTAGCACCTTGTAGGTTCCATACATTTGATAAGCCACACATGTTACAGATTTTCTGTATAAAGTTTAACCAAGGATTTGTTAGATTTCCATCAATAAAGTTTTAGTGTATATTTGTATAACACATTTACAATTTTATTTTGCGGGCCGGAAAAAAAGTTTTGCCCAGTAAGAAATCATTCTACTGTATATTGAAATATAAAGAGGAAAACGACCTGTTTCACCATAAACCATATATGATGGCGTGGAACTTTTTAAATTAAATACATGCTTTAAGAATTTCAAATGTAAACGTTCAATAACATCTAGATTTTCATAACCCCATACTTCAGAGCCATAGAATAAAACTGGCATAACAACTTTATCAAAGAGATCAAATTGGCAGTCGACTGATAATTTAAATTGTCTGATTTTTCTGATAATGCCGTACATGTGCTTGTTCATACAGATGTTTTTTGTTTTACGAAAAGAACCAGTACGTGAGAATACAACGCCTAAGTATTTAAAATCTTTCACATTTTGTATAACTAAATTGTCCATTTTGTCTCCATTTTGATGACAATAATTTCTCATATTAATCATTGACGTTTTTACATCGATAAATCCAGTGGGTGAGCAAATGCATTAAAATCTATTTAATTTCCGATTTGATGCTTTGCATCAATTTTACTTGCTCCTTTATAGATTTGCCAAGTAGAACATTTTTTTCAAAATGCTACTCCTCCTACAGTTTTGGTTTGATTTCAATATAACTTGGCACACTTAAGTTGACTACACTAAGATACATAATTTTGTGTATTGGTTTTTGATAAACAGTGTTGCCGTGGTTACTAAAAATAGAAAGTTCTAGAAAAAAATTTCTTTGAAAATGCTACTCCTCCCACAGTTTTCGTCTGATTTCAATATAACTTGGCACACAAGTAGACTACACTAAGATACATAATTCTGTGTATCAGAGTTTGATTTCGATGAATGATGTTGCCTTGGTTACTAAAAAAAAATCTGTGAAATACTTTCAAAATGCTAATCCAAATATAATTCGCACCATTTACGCACAGCCTTAGTTTTTTGCAATCTGGATTTGCAACGGTACCAGTCCCACAGTTTTCGAATAGGTGCAGCAACAATGCTACTTCGCTGGGGTTCTCAGAAATTCAGATCCAAAATATGGGTAGATGGCGTTCAAATGCATTCAAAAAGTGCATTCGCATTCCTACACTCAATTTGTGAGTCCTCACCCTGCTCTCTTATTGAAATGTAACCCTCTTAATGTTAAGTCATGTCATGCAAACAGGGGTTGCATGCTAATTTTTGATTTGGTTTTTCCTTTTTTACCCAAGTTCATTCTTGTTACCCTCCGGTCAGGGGTTGGAAGGTGAGTCATTGGCTTAACAGTCAGGGGCTGTAAGTCAAGTAGTTGTCATGTTAGGATTAGCTAGTGTTCTAATTGTACATATCATTGTATTAGGGTGCTAAGCAATAATGGAGGCATTTTAAGTGTGTTAAAGTCGCATGTCTCACCACATTTCTTCAATTTGTAGGATGGGTTTTGTTGGATGGGGCGTTAACAAGCTAGCCAATATTTGCGCTACCATTGACTCAGCAAATTTTGACTACCTTGTTAAGGTGGCGATGTAACGCCCCATAACATATTTTGCATTATGTAATGTTATTGTTTTTTCTAGTCCCATTAATCTACTACTACAAGTATTTTTTACTTTTTTACTTAAACAAATACATTTCCATGTTGTACATAATTTATTTAGCAGATGCAGAATATGTTCATGTAATATTGTATTTTTAGCCTAGTTGCATGCTTTTTGATTGAGCATACTGTGTATTTCATGCAACAGGCTTTCATGTATATTTTATTTGTTTATTTTCATTTATATTCATAAATGACCTATTTTATCTTTATGGAGGAGTTGTTCTATTTCTTATTATGAGGGTAGGCAGACAGACATAAATACATTATACAATAAGTAAATTTGCATTTTTTTTTGCATTACGTGATCTGTAGCGTTATGGTCAAAGACAATATATAAAACCATAACACTACATATCTGCAGCAAATATGGAAGCCACTAGAGGGTGCAGAAGTCGGACTTTTTCCAGAATTTCCCAATTCTGGTGGAATTTCATCACATTTGAAATACATTTCTCATAGGAAAACATTGAGCACAAGCTTACCTATCTGAGATTTTTACACATAAACTGCATCTGATATTAGCACAGACACCTGACGTTACTTTTTTTTCTTTTAATAAAAAAATACACATACCTAATAATAAGCTTATCATTAGGCAAGGGTATTCTTTTTTTATTAAAAGAGAAATAAGTAATGTCAGGTGCCTGTGGATATTATTGTGTAAAATGTATAAATCTGGTAGATAGGCAAGCGTGTGCTTTGTTTTTTATTTTAAAAAAATTTAATATCTTTACAGCTTTAATTTACATATTTTGTTAGGAATTTAAGTGATGTATTCATTTACAAGAAAGCATCTAGGATGTAAATAATTTTTTTTTAATTTTCTTCGAGAAAATACCAAAAAAAAAATCATAAAAAATCAAGAGCTAATGGCCTTTCAATGTTGAAATCAATATATAAAAAGGTTGATTTCATAGATCTATAAAATTAAAAAAAAGTTGGTGTGGCATTCCTTCGTTATACAATATATAAAAATTATTTGAAAATTGTAATTATAATTTCTTTGATAAACACATGCTAAGAAAATTTAGTAAGTAAACAGTAAATATTTGGTGTTTATTTCATGTACTTAATGACTTTCATTTCCCCTGAAAAAAACAACCCTACCCACAATTTCCCCTCACTGTCCACACTCAGTCCATAAGGATCCTCAAGCCCACAATTATCCACACATCTGAGGAACTGTCCATTCTGATCTAGGATGTGTAAACAGTCATTTTGACAATCAGTCACAATGATGTGACCCATGGAGTCTGTCACTATGTGTGTGGGACCAAATGATCTCTCTCCCCCTGGAGGTTTGTCGTTGTATCTGAATCTGACTTTTCCTGTCCTGTCCACTACTACCACTTTGAAAGCATTACGATCAGATGCCACTATATCTCCATTGTTGTTCTCCACCACATACACTCCGTATTCACCTCCTTGATAGATTGGATCACCACGTTCATCTTTTTCTATTTCCTGTGTCACCCTCTGTCCCTGATAACAGACTATTTTATAACAAATTTTGTCAGTACTATTCATACTAACTAGGATGTCCCCTGACCTGGTACAGCACAGTCCTCTGGGATGCCAGCCCCTTGGTATGGTGATCAGTGTCTTTGTCTTCCCATCTCTGACTATATTCACAGTTCTATTGATAGCATCACTGTATAACAGTTCTTCCTCTCTGGTCACTGTAATGTCATTAGGGAATCGATTACATGTACTGGTGACAGTGTCTTGTACAGCTCCGTGTATGTCCACACAGCATATCATTTTGTCTGTTCCATTGACCCAAACTTCAGCTGATCCTACACAAACAATTTTAAGTAAGTTTTTAACATTTGTTGGAATGTTGGCAATCAATCTGGCTTCTTCTAATAATTCTTTAACAGATAAATCTGTCAGACTGGATAGTGATGTTTGTGTCAGTGTAGCCTTGTATTCTCCTAATTCTATACTGAGTTCTCTCCCTAGGACTGTGTTTGTTTGAAGAGAGGGCAATGATAAATCAGGTATTTGTGGAATGTTTCTGTATTCCTTCAGTTTAGATTGGTAGTTGTTGACACCAGACACTTTGTTGGACTTAAGGATTTTTTTGTTTTCTTGAACAGTTTTGATCATACTAGAATTCTGACTTCTGAGTTTTGACTGGGATGATTTTAGAGTTGTAATTTGATGATTTTGAATGACTGGATGAGTGATTCGAGTTTGTTAAAGATGTTGTCCACCTCTAGGTGCCATTTCTTTCTTTGATCATTGTTCTGTTTCTGTAAATCTGTAAAATGGGCCATGGATTTGGAAATTTGGTTTTCAATGTCTGAGTCCTGTGTTGTGTTCTTCAGGATAATGCCCTCAATTTCTCCAGTTTCTTGTTTAATTTTTTCTCTCTTCAAAGCTATGATTTTATCCATGTCCTCAAAAACATGACCTTTATGTTGACCAGTGAGACATTTGATGCAGACCGGGACATCACACTGTTGACAGTGGGCCTCACATCTCTGGTGGGAATGAGATGTACACTGAGGGAACACAAGCTGTACTGTACGCTTTGTGAAAGGAACAATGTCATGTTTCATGGACTTGAGGCTGTTTGTTGATGCAGTCTTTACACAGACCGACTTGGCAGCTGTTACAGAATTGCTGTACAGGTTTGACACAAAGGTCACAGGTTATGAGTTCCTGTGCCTGGCTAGTGGCAGTGGCCATTTCTTTTCCTACATTGTTGTTATATCTGAAAAATATCAAGATAACTAAAATAAAGAAGCAATTCATATTTGTTATTTTTGAAGTATGTGTATATATTCCTGTTTTATGGTAGTACTACAGCTGCATTAATGTAAAGGAAATTACTCCGACTTTTTTGAATCATTAAGGATATTTTTGTAGAAATATTATTTAAAAATACAAAAAAAGGATTTGTACATTATTGCATCTATTGATATATCCAAGCATATTTAATTACTTTTACACCAATTTCTATTTTAATAGAAAAAACAAACAAAACAAAAAAATTCTTGGCGCTGTATTAATAATTTATATATAATATTAAATCCTAATTTTTATACATATATATGGACTATGCAGTCTAATACAATTGTTATTTCCATATCCTGTGTTAAATATTCCAGGGATTATAGCTGGTATTTGTGATCAGGTCATAAAGCCAATGTGTGTGTGTGAGAGAGAGAGAGAGAGAGAGAGAGAGAGAGAGAGAGAGAGAGAGAGAGAGAGAGATAAAAAATAAATATATACGTTGTAATATTATAAATGAATCCTATTGGAATAGATACATACTCAAAAAAATAGTTTCAGGTGTATATGGCTGTTGAAGTATTTCAGCGCCACATAAATTATTTTGCAAAAGGTGGTTTGTATTTCTTCTTTGGTAGCTTGTTGTCACGTGACATCCGTTGCTTACCTGACAAACAAAATTTCTGATAAAAAACCATTTGTATGTCAATATTAAAGGCTATCTGTAAAAAATTGCAAAATATAAAAACAACAATCGAAATATATAAAGCATAACCGAAATGCAAATGGAATTACCCCTGATGAGAATCTTAGCGGCAACATCTCAATACATATATATATATATTAATGAGGGACTAGAAGTGTGATTTATTTGTGAAAAGAAGTTTTTTTCCATTGCATGAAATGAAACGTTAAAACATGCGCGCGCTTAAAATCAGTGGCAGACAACATTTGATAGCAGCCGCCAGATAAATATCTAGTACTGCCATCAGGCAGTTGTCCCCTTGTTTTGTGAAATATATAGAGCCATATAATGAATAGTATCTGGTGGCCGAGTAAAATAATGATACTGATGGGCTTTGGAATAAGCATATCAGTCAACTTTCAAAAACGTTTTTTTTGTTGTTGTTTTTTTTTTAATTTATACAGATGTTTTTGCAAAGAGAGAGAGAAAAAATAGAGAGAAAGGAAATTTATGCGTTGTCATATATATTTTAAAATAACTTTCAAAAATACATACTCAATTTTTAGGTGTTTCTGTTGAAGTATAAAGAACATATTGCTGTAGTTTTTAGGTGACTTCTGTTGTCATGTGACAGGTGTTTTATAGCTACCTGACAAACATAATTTCTGTGTCAACCATATGTATGTCAAATATGTCAATTAAAGGCTATCTGTAACACAAAATAATGTGTTAGGTTTGCGAAACAACAGAAATATAGATAAACCATAATCGAAATCAAATGGATGAAAATAACAACAAAGTATATATTTTTTCCGAAATCAGCTTTATTTTTGAAGGGAAAATTTACAGTTTAATTGACATCTTAAATAATGTTAACCATTTGAGTAGACTGCCATCGGGAGAATTTTTTTATATAAGTCCGGTTGATTTTGTCATAAGGTTAAAAAATTGTAAAAAACAAAATTTTGTATGGTTATTTATATACAAAGCAAAACAAAATCTCATGTCTAAGAGAAAAAAATACTTAAAGAAATTTGTTTCAGATCAATTAACAAACTTTTTCTATTCAATTTTATAAAGGTCGAAATAAATATAGAAGATATTATCAGATTTTAACTGTCCTTTAATGAAAAAACGGGGGTTTATATATCAAGCTAGATTATTAATGGACATGTAATTGTTTTGTTTTTGGATAAGAGATTTTAAGAATAAGACGTAAATTTAGAATATACGAAAAATAGGGTATGATATGCTGTTCTCTATCTTCCTTCAACCCCGCTCCCCGCCTTGACAAATAGATAAAAATCTTCACTTTCGGTTGAGATAGAATTTTATATTGCACATCTTTCGATTGTTTGCCATGTTTATCTTAAAATATAAAGAGATAACAAACAGTTGTTATTCTCAAAATTCCATAAAACAATACAAAATAGGAGCAGAGCAAACACGGACCACCAAATAATCAGAGGTGGGATCAGGTGACATGTGAGCATCCCTTGCCGACCGGTCAAACCATGTGCTCCTTGTGTGATTGGGAAATAACAAAAAATCCGTGTCTACAATTCAGTGTTTTAATTATGATCTTACAAATAAATGAAAAAGTGGTATGCTACAGCTGATGTCATATTTAGATCTCCGTTATAGCTGGAAAGTTTTGTAACTACCTGGGCTTGCCCAAATGCTTTTTGTTATCTATTTGTTATCTATACATTTATTTTCAGGATGGGAACTTGCCAGTCCAAATTTTTATAAATTTTTACATCCACCGAAAACTTCAGCTCTATCCCAAACATCAAGAATAAATGGTGTACATTCGTTAAAATATCCGTTTTTGTTGTATATTTCTTTACATGTACCAGCTTAATATTTTGCTTCCTATCTGCTCTCTGATAATTCTCCAAAGTTTCTTATATAAACAATAAGACAGTAGTAAAGTAGTAAAAACTGTTAAACACTTTAGTAAAGCCATTGCTCATTGAATGTTTAGAGTAGGTCTGGATTAACAAATACTTAACGTAAAACAATTTTTCTTTCCATCCTCAGTCCCGTTTTCACTAAACCGGAGCTGATCCAAGAATAAGAAAGATCACATCAACAAATTGTTATGGTTCCAAACAACAAGACTTGTAATGGCAGCGTCTTTATTTGCAACGATTATTATTACAACTGTATTATAACTTCGGTTTTATTCCTACATTTTGAAGTCTTATATCTGCAGTTCACTTTCTAAACATTTATTTTTTCAGAATCACATTTCAGTATTTAGAAATTTTAATATTCATGTCAACCAAGGCAAGTTTTATATATTCTATATCATAATCATTACTGGACTCCTACACTGAATAAATATCCTTACAGAGATACATTACATAGTACAACAAATGCTTACTAAGACCCAATTCCTAATCCTTACATAAATATAAACTACTTCTGGAGGAGAAACCTTAGAAGTTTTGTGCAACTGCATGCTCTAAAAGATGTTGGATCTCAAAACTCCAAGAACTTTTAGAAAAATGAAAATTGGCATTTTGTAAAATTAAAAACAACACGGAGGATGCAAGATTTATTATATATCTTTACTGAGTATAAACAACAAGAGGCAGTTCACAACTAAACTGTAAGACAAACAAGATGGAATTCCATTTATCCAAGGTCAGCTTGCCTTATTTATGTATTGAAATTCTGTTATCACCTGCCTAAGGTTTTTCATGTCTTCAAACCTATTTACCATTCAATATCATGCTCTGTTATCCATCAGGTTTTAAACCGAGACAGGCGGATAAAGTGATTTTATCCTGGATTTCAATAACCTAGTTTAAAGTCGACGTTTTGTACATTCTTTAATCGTAATAATGACCTTGAACACAAAACTACTCTATTATTGTGTCATATTTCGCTTGAGTTGTTTCTTACCGATATTTTATTAGGCCTTTGTAATCATATTGAATTTGACTGTGGAACGTCCCGTCTTCCTAACTGTTCGTCTGGCTGGTGACAGTAGATTTTTTTCCTTCTAGGAATTTTAACTGATCCAACCTCTAAAATTGTAGGGGGTCTGTGGTTTTTTTCCTACTTACAAAATTGCATTCTTTTTGGATTTTTTGAGATCGACCAATGCTCGTTCTCTTCAAACTTTTCAACAGGCGTCATGCATGTTTTACTGTACGGCTTAGCATGTCTTTGTGTTTTCTTTCACCTGCATAGGACAAACTGAAGGAGTATCCCTATGAATGAACATTGACAGACTTTGTTCTTTAAGGTAAAGTCATATCATGTTTGGATGCACTGATCTTACTATATTTCTATAGACAAATGGATGATGAAGCATTGCGGAGTAACTTTCTGTCGGAAGCCTGCCCTAGAGAGACTGTATATCACTGGTGTTCTAACTGTCCCAGTATTACAGAAACACCTTTAATATAAACAAGCTGGGAAATGTTAAACTTTCTTTGATGTTCAGAATTCAACCTTTCTGCAATCAGCCTTATCAATCTTAATATTTTTTTCAACACTTAATTCAACAGTTTTGTGGAATTTTTATTAATATATTTAACGTATGTATTTTGCATTTATATAAAAAAAGAAATATTTTTATGGTTTTTGAAAAAAAGTTCGTATCATCAACCTTCCTTAAGACATATCATACTTATGCATACTTATTCATGTATATTTATCACTAATTTACAAATAATCAAAATTCAATTCCACGAAGAATTATTTTCTTTTTTGGTTTTGAACCTTTAAATTCCCCTAAACAGTAAATAAAGTTATATATCGCATGGTTGAATAATTTTGGCTATTAAGGCGACAAAGGTGTACGAGAAGTTTTTTAGTTTAAATCTATAAGGAGCAATGAAAATATCACGTGAAAAAAATAATATAAGCGACACTCAAAGACTTGGGTTTCACTGTTGAATAATTTTTCGATATTGAAGTGAGAAATTTATATCAAAAGTTCTTCAATTTAAATTTGTTAAAAGTAAGAATAATGTTTTTAAAAATTATAAGTGAATCTCATGTTTTACATTGACGTAAAAGTCCGTAAAGACATTTTTCCAATAAAAAGATACATGACTATTTTTTAGAGGTAATTTGATCAGAAACGTGATGTCCATCACTGACCACTTCTTAAATCTCAAAAATAGGATTTTAATTAAATTTATCAAAAGAAAACTCCCCCTCAAGGTGCCTATGGCAGTTTGGTTTCTTTAATGACAATAACCTTGGGATTATTGTACTACCTTTATGACCTTCATGTTCACCTTACAGATAATGAAATCAAGTACCTCCTGAAATTCAATTAATCAACTACGGGAGACTCACAAATTCAAAGGTAGAGCTGTATTATCCTAAACAGGAAACTGAGAAGTGTAAATAAAAGGAAGGTTTACAAAGGAATAAGAATTAATCTGAGTAAAAAAACAAAGAGTCATATTTCATTACTTAAAGCCAAAGTTCAATGACTTTGAGCTTGAGACCTTCAAGATGTTTAAACCTTTATTTTCATGTTGAAGTTTGTCCAAGAACATAAAGCATCGATGAAGAAAAAAAAATCAATCGTAGTGCAGAAAATTATTAGATCCAGTAATGCAACCTTACAATTAATCCATGGACCATAACTTCAAAAACATGCAGCTAGATGTTATTTCGTAATACGAATGCACACATATGATACACATATGCTATGTAAATATCAAATGTAGATCATCATCAGGTGAAAGGGAGGAGTGAGTATCCAATATAGACCTATTACTCACAAAGAACTCGCGATGTAGGATCCATAAGCAATTCAATATGAAAATAATTCAGTAAAATATATGGAGATAACAAACAGTATTCAAGCTCAAAAGTCCATTTAACAATGCAAAATAGGAGCAAATTATATACACACACCTCCAAAAATATCAGAGATGGGATTAGGTGCCATGGAGGGATGAGCATTCCCTGCTGTTCGGTTTCACCCACCGTGTGCTAATTGTCATGACTGGAAAATAACGGGAAAGTCCATCGACAATATGTTGTTCAAACGATAACCTAACAACCAGTATGAAAAACGTCAGTCAGCATTTGACTCGTTCATAGTTAATATGTTTTTGCTATATCGACCATAGACTTTTTATATTCTTGTTACAAATAATTAGTAAATAATTTACCTTTTTTCAGAAATTGTTAATTCATAGGGCATGTTCTTGCGTATCAATTGAAAGAAATAGACACCATATGCAGCTGATGAGAATATTTTGCTGAAAAAGAAAGAGAAGTTAACGACTGAAAAGTTAAATCATCACATTTATCATAAAGCTTTTTCTAGTAAAATATCCAAAAACGAAACAAAGGGGTCAAACTATAAGGAATCTTTTATTTCAAGCTTAATTCAAAGTTGGGTGTAAAAAGCATTTGTGATTCTGTCTAACTGAAAGACTTCAAATTTTATTGCATGAATATATCATTGCGCCAAAAAAAACACTGTCTACAAAGGTTGATGATTTTCTAGAACCCCAAAACATGAAGGCATTGCAAATTGATTAGTGTGCGTGAGATTTTATTTTTGCTGGGTGGGCACTAACAGCCGATAAAACACGTCTGTCTTTATCCTCAGTGGACAATCGGCTCAGGATCAGTAATGAAAGTAACAAAAGCGTCATTTGATTTTCGATGGAAATTAAAGGAATGGTATATCATCGAATGTAAAGAAATTGTCTTGTATCTACATCCTTTGGAAAAAATAAAATGAAGTCACAGAAGTTAATTAACTATATTTCCTTAAGGATTCATAACAAAGAGAAAATAATATACATATCGACGACGTATTGTCAATTAACAATAGCTACTTCCATTGCATTCTATATTCTACTATATTCTATATATTGACTAGATATATCGAAGTCAAATTGAAATTAAAGATACCAAAGAATGTGACTAATTCTTTTTTTTTATTTTTTGGTAGAAAAGGATTTTAATTGTAAATATGTTACAAAATTTCTAAAATGAGGCAAGCTTTTGACAAGCAAGTTGATGAAACAGAGATTTATTGTACTTTTATTAAAGTATTGTTTTTTGTTGCATTTTTTCTTTTTACTTGAAGATGATAAATAGCACAAGGTGGATGTTGCCCGAAAAGCAGGAACATTTTCTCTTTCATGAAAACTTTTCCGATCTCTGATGTTTTAAGAGGTCCCTATTGGTTCTGCTCCTTATTTGTATCATATGTATGGAGTTTTCAATTTGATTATTTCAATAAATAAAAGGATAAAATCACTAACTTATATTGCAATGCACGGTCCTTAAAATTCATGTACTCACTCCTCCATGGCACCTGATCCCATCTCTGATGTTTTGGGAGGTCCGTGTTTGCTCTGCTCCTGTTTTGTATTGTTTTATGGACTTTTGTTCTTTGATACTGTTCGTTTTCTTTATAGGTTTCATCTGTATTAATAACAGTTGTTAAGTAGGACAGGAGATTTTCTGCTCTCAATATGACAGTACGTACAACGCTGTTTAGGGACACATATTATTCAGCACTCCTCTGATGGCCTGATCATGAGTAACTAATATTGATATGTTCACCTAACTCTAATAATGGCAATTTGTCTTACTATAAACAGTTAATTGCATTGACCGGAAGTTATCGTTGATTGCATAAAAGCTTCTGTGTCTTGTACATGACAGAAACGAAAAATTCGCATATAAATCGCGGATCCAGTGAGCTTCTTCTTCCACGAATCTTGCACGTTCACTTTGGATTATAGAGGTGTTGTGCTAAGAAGTTTTTCGAAGCAGGACATCTATTCACAAAAAATCTTACGACTAATCGTAGTCGTAAGACGGTCGTAAGATTTTTTCGTAAGATTTTGGTTATTCACAAAAAATCGCACGATTGACGTTACGTCAAAAAACAGTCGTAAGTTTACGTCTAGTCTTGGGTTGTCGTAAGTCTATAAATACTACATAAAATATCAACTCTAAAAATGAAATTAGCAACTGCGTTTACTTTATCATAAAATATAAACAAAACGGAGCGAGGGAGACTAATATTTTGGGTCAGCGCACATCTGTTTGAATCATTGACCAACAGGAAAATGATGCCGTTTACCGAGGAAGTAAAAAAAGGGATGTCTATTTACCATGAAACTATATTATTAATGCAAAAAATATAAATATAAAAAGATAAAGAAAAAGAAAGAAAGAAAAAAACAAAATAAATGCCTTCAACAAAATGGTTATGCGTAAATAATTTTAATTTTTAAAGGGGGTGGGGTAAAGAATTATATTCTCTTTTCAGCAAAAATATTTTTTGATACTTTTATTGGAGTAGTTTGCAACAAATTAGGGGATAATCGCTGGCCTTAAATGAAAAAAAAGAACAATTTTCAGAAAAGGGGCACTACATGCCTGAGTTATCAACATTATTGCAACGTTATCTTGCAGGTGTATGGAACGCCGTCACTGCCTTATAGCAGAACATAACAATTGCATTGTGTCAACCTTCCGTTACATTATGTCAACTCTTTATGACATTTACTCACACAACAATTGCATTGTGTTAACCTTCCATTACATTATGTCATCTCTTTATGACATTTACTCACACTACTATTGCATAGTGCCAACCTTTCATTACGTTATTTCGACTTTTTATGACATTAAGCCACACTACTATTGCATTGTTTCAACCTTCCATTACGTTATCTTAACTCTTTATGACATTAACTCACACTACTATTGCATTGTGTCAACCTTCTATTACGTTATGTCAATTCTTTATGACATTAACCCACACTACCCTTGCATCGTGCCAACTTTCCTTTACATTATGTCAACACTTTATGACATTAATACATACTACAATTATATTTTATCAACTTATCATATCTTTAATTAATTTTTATTTACATTGTGTAAAACAAATCCTACCATTATTTCAACATCAATTTACATGATGTAAATATATTATATATAATATCAACATTGTATTACATTAGGTAGATGTACTCATACATTATATAGACGCTCTCTATATTGAAGTTGGTAGTACATTTATGTGATGCGAAAATAATAAATACACTATGTCAATATTTTATAACGTGATATGAATATATGTCTTATATGTCATGCCAATCCTCCATTCCATTATAGGAAATTATCTTCTCATGCTAAAAAAAACCATCTTAGTTTTTATTAATGAACTGATGTGAAAAGCTCATATCATACTGTGCACACTCTTCTACATTATGTCGATTCACTATTACGTTATACGAACACGGATATCCTCGGCCTTTATATGAGCATAACGTATTTTCCGCGTTCCGCAAGCACTAAAATTGGCGGGAGAGAAAACTGTCGTAAAAGAAATTCTGAGCGATTTGGGAATGGCATCTTTAAATAAAAACTTTAAAACGTGCAAAGCCTTAACACTGCGACTGTGAATTAAAGTCACGTCGAAATTCAATGGCGTTTACTTTAATCTGATAATTAAATATTAAAATCAAATATTATATGAGTCGTGCAGCAGTTGTTTCTCTTTTCCTTTTGATTTTTTTAAATAAAAGTCTTAAACTTCTGATCTTACTAAGAACATTGTCATAAGTTTTTTTTTTTATTCATCAGTCTTTAATTTTCCTTTTTTAAAAGTGTAAACAGATCGTATAACACACGTGCACTGGTGGGGGGGGGGGGGTTGTCCCGCATAGAATTACATAGAATTAATAAATTTATTGGTTTTACTTTGTAGGACATTGCATTAGTTTCACATTAAATCTAGCTGACTTAAGTTTCTATAAAACTATAAAGCCCGAGAGCTTCTCCGCTTTCCCCCTTGGTCTCCAACCATATACCGTCCCCCTTCCTTGCTCAAGATTCCCATATCCGCCACTGATATGTGCCCATGCATGCTTACTAAGGCATCTTCAGTTGATTAAGATGAGGGACTGGTAGATTTTTGTAATAGAATTCTGGCCCTGGAATGGTTGAAAAAATTACTAATTCCAGTGACGTATCATCTTGTTTGAAAGGACGGGTCAGCCGAAAAAAAAATATTTGCCCGAAAGAACATGACAAGCCAAAAAAAAAAAATTTGTCCAATCCTGAAAATCCTACTTCGAAGGGGGGGGGGTCCAACTTCGATCAGTCCTATTTTTTTTCCAGATATACTACATTACCCTCAGTGGACTATACTTCAACAACAAGTGGGGATGGGGCTGTACTTTCAATGGACATTACATTTTCTATACTAAAGTAATGTTTGGGAAAAGAGGGGGAGCTGATATTTTGTGCTTGTAATTATTCCTTTTCATACAGCCCCCCCCATCTTACCAGTCATTAAAACACGGTTGTCAACATTCATTATACAGCTCTGAGATAATGTAAATGTATTTTTACATCAAGTAATGCACTTTTGGAATACATGATAAAGAGTTAACACAATATAAAGATATTTTTAGATCACATAAGAAATAGTTGACATAACGTAATTATATATCCACATCACGGAATGGAGTTTTAACATAATGTAATAAAGTGTTGATATAATATAAAGATATGTCCACATGTTATACACTTTTTGAACCACGTAATAAAGCACTGACATAAAGGTAAGACGTGTTCACCTCACATCATGATGCTCTCGCCGTAAGATAAAGATAAATCCATGTCACGTAATAATGCTATGATATAATAGAAATATACACTCTCAAAAAGGAATGGATTTTTGACTTCATGTAATGATAAGTTTAATTATAAAACACAATATACTTAAAGAAATGAAATGATGTAAAGAAACATTCATTTCACGTAATAAAGTTATAACACAATGTAAACACATTATCACTTCACATAATGAATTTTTTACTTCAAGTTATGAAGTGGTGACATAATGAAAGGGTGTATTTACTTCATGTAATGCAGCATTGACATGATGTTAAGATATGTTTACATCATCTCATAAAAAATTGACATAACGTAAAGATATGTTCACATCACGTAATGATAAATTGACATAATAAATGCATAGTTGTATGTTATAAGGCAGTGATGGCGTTCCATACAGGTGAATAAAAAAAACAATGCTGGAACAATTTTCACGAATTCCATTGTAAAATGAGGTATCATATTCATCTATTAATTATATTAACTTAAAAAGAATTTTTGAACTCGTCACTTTATTATTCAAGAATTTGTAATAAAAAAGATATACGACGCCTGTAAATACTATAGCTACTATAGGAAAACATTGTACTTGTTTTTAAATGTCAGGGATATAAGGGGAAAAATCGTACTATAGAATTAACTTTTCCGAGACAAGATGTACTAGTATACAGTCAATATTGATTATAAAATTTCTTCACTTCTGTTTCAAATTAAATTTTAAAAAACTTTACATTTATTCTATAGCCTCGAATCGAATGTGTTTTCTTTCGCTTCTCTTCAAATTTAAATAATATACCTTAGAACTATATTTATTTTTGTTACATACAACTTTAATTTTATAATAACCTTCAGTTATTTGTGATGGTTAACTGACTTTGAATCCATCTTCACCATTTTCTCAATCAGCTGCGCTCTCTACACCTTTCAAAATTTTCCGTCCCTGCATGATGGATACAATCAAGTTGGGGTGTTGCTAAAACGCGGAACAGAAATCGGAACGGAACGGAAAACGGAATATATTATTTTGGATTAAATCACTTAAAATACACAAATTTTATCATAAACGATATATTTTGTACATATTATATCCCCACTATTAAATACAAGTTGAATTTGTCATGCTCAGTCTCTTATTTACGAAAATCGCTAACATAGCATTCACCTAGAATCGAATTTGAAAAGGGGGAGGGGGCGAACTTGAAAAGTATTTGACAAGCAAAA
Source organism: Saccostrea cuccullata (assembly GCF_032062105.1). Lineage (NCBI taxonomy): Eukaryota > Metazoa > Mollusca > Bivalvia > Ostreida > Ostreidae > Saccostrea > Saccostrea cuccullata. The sequence goes on from NW_026940340.1 coordinate 95,779, forward strand.
ACACAAAAAGAAGACAATTGTTTGATTCGGGAGGGGGGATAAAACACATTTTAGAAAACGATTGTTTGATTCGGGAGGGGGGACAAGTTTCAACTCCAACATCTTTCAGTACTATTTTTATACACTAACTAACTACATTAATTACATTCACAAAAAGTGTGAGGATGTCAACTTGAACGAACATTTCCGTAGTAAAAAGGTTATGAGGGGGAAGGGGGGGGCAAATATTTGATATCTAGATGAACCATGGAAAGAAAAAATAAAATGTAAAAAAAAAAATTATATAGATTACACTTAAGGTAAACCTTTACGGCAAGCTTGAATAAACATCTCTTATATAAATACACACTGGTTGTTAAAATTTTATTCAAACAATAGTCGCTTTCTTTATATTTAAATTCTGGATAGACAAAGTTGGTAGATATAATGCAGAATCTTTGCATTCAATGAAGTTAAATTTTGTTTGTTTGCGGTACATATGTGTGTGCATTTTTGGGAGGGGGTATGAGTGACCCCGTAAAAATGAGTTTGTTTTCCCGCTCATCGGAAAGGTCTTTTTTTTTTTTACCTTATTATAACTTCAAAAAACCCACTAACGTTTTAGAGAATGTTTGTACAATCAAGAAAATCTTTTACTTTTATGAAGACCACGACGTTTATTTCGTTTTTAAGTACCCTATAATTGTAAGTAGTAGTAAGTAGATAAATAAATATACACAGTTGAGCTTGATAAAATCATAAAATACATCAATAATCAACATCTTTATCTTTCTATAACATCAAATAAATTTTAAAAGCCATAGACATCGTTCAATTATTTATGCACGTTTGTAAACATAAGCAAACTGTCCCACCTCCGTGCTGAAATGGATACTTTTTTGCGCCTCTATCGCAGGAGAGTTACAATCTCGAACTGGCATATTGAAAAGCGGGGGGGGGGGGGGGGGGGGGGGGGGGGGGGCTAAACCAACGAAAAAAGGTAAGCTCCAATTTACAATGCGTACATTATTTCAACCGTTGAAAAAAGGGGGAGTTACATGTAGCCTTTTATGAAATACTGAAAACCTATTAAGACCTTGGCTGAATTCCCTGCAAAAGTGGTGAAAAAAAGATTGACATTTTAACTTATTGTCTAGGACATACTGAATGGGGCGCTACTAATATAAGTCTTCGAAAGATCTATCTTCTGTTTACAAGAGTTGCCTATTTTTTCACTATGAAATGGACAAATAATCACTATGCATTAGATAGAATATATAATATGTAAATGGAATCTGTAGCGAGATGAAAATTTATTAAATACGTATATGTATTAAAAAATAACTTCTCATATATGGAATGAATTGAAGGCGATTTTTTATATGTGAGTGATCTCTACAATCTCGCTATATATACCCAAATTGCATTCTCGCTAAAAATTTCTGCTTGTATGGTCAATGTCTGAATGCAAGTATTTGATATTTTCTGATCGAATTTGTAATTCTCCAACTGATAGATCTTGAAAAGAGGTCTTTGAATAAAATTTTAAAACATTTTCTAGCTAAAAATGGTCTTTTATTAATGCATAACATATACTTTTTCCTACACAAAACATGATTTCACAAATGTTAATTTATTTTTTGATTTGTGAAATTGTTTTAATTAGCCTAAATGTGAATATTTCAGACTTTATTTTTCTGTATGGCGCTAATTTATTTTAATGATTTTATTTAAAAAATGAATATTTGTTTTAACAAGGGGCTGGGCATAAGGCATTTCGATCCTGATATGAATTATTACTTGCTAAACCTCCGTTATGCACGCACGCACTCACCGGTACCTCTTAACCCACCCCTCCTGACACACAAACAAACAAACAATAGCGTTACTTTATCCTCTCTAACACCATACATTGCAAGGGCATGCTTTTTTTTTAAAAGGAATAACAGTTTTACTTTTTATATATACCGGTATTTGAACAATACTTACCTACAACTTATGTACATATGTGTTCATTTTTTCAGTCTTGTTGCAGTGAATTCGTCGGAAACTGAGAAATCTATAATGGTATATATATAGTGGCGACATCACTGTACATCAAGATTGCGTAATCGACCGGGTTTCCCGCATTTATTGCGTCACCTGCGCATGAGCAGTTGTCGGTAACTAGGGAAAAGAAAATCTTACGACCGTTTTTCACTTACGACAGTGTGTCAATCTTACGACCACTTTCGTGAATAGCTCGTAACTTTTATCTTAGGATTATCGTAAGTTCAAGTCGTAGTCGTAAACTTACGATTTTTTGTGAATAGATGTCCAGTGCCTTAAGATATTCGATGCATAATAGCCTCAGATTCATTAGATCTGAATGCATAACAGATATACGTACAAGAGGGTTGATCCAAAAGAGAATTTCTTCAAATCTTATTTACTTATTGGTGAAAGTGAATGAAAATTACAAATGAGAATATAGACACTTAGTGAATTTCTTGAATAAAAGATATGTTACATATTTATGTCATTATTAGGAGTCCAAATGCTTGAAAAAGACGTCAATGGTAAACTATCAACCAAGCTCAATGATAAACGTGACGCCTTTAACTTAACTTCCCTTACATAAGTCATCCTTTTGTACGTCTATCGTCAATACAATGACCTTGTCAGCAAATACAATTTATCAATGAGGCAAATGCTGACTGATGTTTTTCATACTTATTGTTAGTCTATTATCGACAAACTGAATTGTCGATGAATTTTTTAGTTATTTTTGGATCATGACAAGGAGCACACGGCGGGTGTGTCCGGTCAGCAGGGGATGCTCACTCATCCATGGCAACTGATCCCATCTCTGATTTTTTGGAGGTCCTTTTGTGCTCAGCTCCTATCTTGTACTGTTTTATGGACCTATGAGCTTGAATACTGTTCCTTATCTTCATATATTTTTTACGCAAATTCCCTTTTAAAACCAGCAGCATCGTTCTTATGAGTTATTATTAAAAACATGGTTATCAATATAGAACTGCATTTAATGATAACCCAGACCTCTATAAGCCACGAGAGATGCCCCTAATCGACACTGGAATAGTCAAATGGTGTCAGACTTTCAGGGGATTCGTGAGTTATCTGTTTTGAAGCAGTACTTAATATCATACTATTCTACGTTCTTATCTTTGGAAGCAGAATTAGGACTAAATGCAGCACAACAATCTGTTACTGATGTCGCTAAAATGGTCATGCTTTTCAAATATAATTAAAGTTAGGAAATTTCAAAAGTTTAGTGAAAAGCTTATTTTCATTTGAAATATTAAAGTGGGCACAAAACTGATTGATTTCACCTGAAGGTATACCAGATTCAGTGCAGAACACATTGACGTATAGTCCCAAGGAGGATATGGAGATAACGAGAAGTATTTAAAATCAAATTTCATAAAACAATACAAAATAGGAGCAGAGCAAACACGGACCTCCGAAACATCAGAGGTGGGATTAGCTGCCATGAAGAAGTACACATTCCCTTCTGACCGCTCACATCCGCCGTGTGCTCCTTGTCATGATCGGGAAATAACGGAAAATCCGTTGTCAATTCATTGTATAAATAATGGACTAACAATTAGAATGAAAAACGTCAATCAGCAATTGACTCAATGATAAATTATATTTGCTGACAAGGTCATTGTATCGACCATATAATATACGAAATGACTTTAAACGAGGCTGCTGATATTCTTCTTTTATCCACTTGCTTGTCATTAATTTACCTCGTTTTAGAAATTGTTCAAACGTAGAGGATGCTCTTCCGTATTGAATCAACTGAGATATATACACAACGTATGCAGGTGATGAAGGTATATTGCTGCAGAAAGTATAAGTCACATTATCCAACGATGGGGTATACGATGAGAAACCGATGCGTTTTTTGATGAAAATGGCGTGGTTGCCGGCCGGGCACCACTAGTGATCGGACGGTGACTGAGTCTTTTTTGCGAATCGGTGGGGTCATCGGTAGGAAATAATTCGTAATTAAAATTCAGCGATGTCTCCAACGATGCCTCACATCGCTCCTCATTGGCAACCCATCATTAATACATCTTTCAAGAATCGGCCGATGTATGGCCGAGCATCGTCCAATATCCGTTGAATCTGAGGTCATCGGGGAGTTTAGTGGTGTTCAACAGATAACGACCGATCATCGATCGATGTTCGACCAAACACATGCATCGGCCGATTATCCTGGAACATCGTTTTATGATTAGCAATGCCTCGCTGGACCTTTGTAAGTCCGGCAGGCAACCACGCCATTTTTCTCATAAAACGCATTGGTTGCCCATCGTATGCACATCGCTGGATAATGTGACTGATACTTTAAGGACTACAAGGCCGATGTGGACCGATGTTAGGTCATCGTTAACACCACGGATTACTACCGATTACCACCGGTCTACGGCTACCGGCCGGGAAATGTGACCTAGGCATAAGGGAAGATGACGATAGAAAAGTTATCATATAGCTTGATTGTTAGATTACCATTAACGTCTTTTTCAGGTAAAATACCCAAGTATAAAATAGATGTGTCATGCAGACTCTGTGGTAATAACTTGTTGTTTTTGGGGGGAGTATCCAATGTAAAATTAATTGCTTTGACGTTTGTAGTTATGATTAGTTAACACTTACAGTGGCATCGACTGTTTTACAAAAGATTATTTTGAAAGCAAAAAAGAGGTTCTAAATAAATAACACTTTTATAAGTAAAAGAAGTATATAATTCAAGAACATCATATGTGGAAATGATTAATGTTTCTGTTAAAATGTCGAACAGTTTTAAAGGATAGAAAAAACACAATGCAATTAAAACAACGCTGTTATTCCTCAGGGACAACATTTATGTAGTCATCGGAGACCAGGTGTTCTTACAAACTTTAGGAAACTGAGATGGGCACTAATTTTGCTTCCTTAATATCTGATCTGTTTTATTTTATTTTTTTTTTTTTGAAGCAGAAATTTATTCAAAAACGTCTATACAAGAAGAAGAAAACATTTACTTGGCTTTTTTTTCAAATCGACATTTAGATATATCAACTATGTATTATCAATTAATAATATTTACTTAAATTGATAAATGATTGAAATATCAGAGTGAACTTGAAATAAAATAGACCATAAAATCTTTACACCTGTTTCACATTTTGAGTACGAGCAGCTTTAAAATCATGGCTGACTAATGTCAAACCAGCTTTTGTCATGGATTTGAACATTCTCTTTCTAAGTCAGCGTTTCATGAATTTTTTTTTATCGTTTTAATGTCCTTGTTAACAAATAATACCTATCATTGGGTTGTTTTTTGATAACTTGGTTGATACCTTCTGTTGTGCATCCATTTTTATACTAAATTTGACTACGGAAGGTTTCGTCTTCCTGACAGATGCATAGTGTTCACATCGGGCAGATCGTTCGAAAGGGGATGCTTACTCTTTCTTGACACCTGATCCCACCCCTGGAATCTCCAAGATCCGTGTGTATGTTTTCTTCACAGATTTGTATTGTTTAAGGATTTTTTTTAACAATGGTTAATTAATCTAAGTTTTAATGTATCTGAATGTTGGCATTTTCAATTAAGATTAAATGTTTCTCTCCCTGAAAAATATGCTGTTTTAAATAATCTATTTAAAAGATAAGGCACCAAAAAAAAAAACTAAGGCAGCTTTCAATTAAAACAGTAGAATTTTTTAGAATTTTTTTTTTACACTTGCAACAATTTTGAAGAAGTTATCTTAAATTCTTAATTCTTAAGCAATACATATTTTTATTTGAAAAATCTATTTTCGGTTTTTCTCACTGTAATTCTAGAATTATCAAGTAAAACTAAACAGTTTATTTTTCATTGGGTTATTTTTCATGCATGCGTTATCAACAGTGTTTAAATACAAAAAGAAGAAAACAAATTGATTGTCTTTTTCTCTTTTTACTCCCGGTTATCATTCTCAGAGTATTCAAGGAAAAAACATGAAAGGTAGATAAAAGATTGCCAAAAATAAATTTATTTGGAAATTAGGCACTGCAGGCATTGTGTTTAGAGATAAAACAATTTTATCACTCTTTAAAATGAATTTAACTATATGTATTATACATAGGCTAAGAATCACAATGAATGGTTAAATTAAATTATATTTATCAATCATGGATTACATTCATGACATTAAATTGATTTCAACTTTTGAAATATAAATGTTCTAACTTTTTGAAATAAAAGGTTGTTCGGTTACATATTACATACATGAAGTATAAAGCACATGCATATATTAAAGGCGAAAGATCATAAAAACAAAAGTTTTCTTCTAAAATAATAAACTGCACCATTAATTTATATTTCATAAGTAAGATAAATGAACATCTGCATGAAATACATATTTCAATGAAAGATTCTAAATAATATCCTCTAATTTGACAAGAACTGTATAGCTACAGGGGTGGTGACGAAAAGAAAGACATCAAAACATTATAGTAAGTCTATATAACAAAAATAGTCTACATATATAAACGACACAGTAATCCATCTATTGTTTGTAGCATGTTTACTTGAATACGATTTTTACTTTTAATTAGTAAATGTCATCGATATTTTTAGGTGTCATCGTGACTTTCTTTATCTTTCTCCCAATCGTGTCATGTTGGTAATTAGTCCCTAATAGATATTAATACCCATGTTTTGATTTATTCCAGAACCGTGTGCTATCTAACTATCTACCAATCCGCTAGTATTTAATATTGAACCTCTTTTGGTGGGTTATATAAGACCGTCTTATTAACAACCATTTACAGAACATAAAACAGCCCCATATGTTTCTTTCAAAGAAGGAAATAACAGGATTAGGTTCCATTTTAATTATCCCATCTTACCGTGACTTTTGATATAAGTTTAATCCTCAGGAACTTTATGAAAAATCATTAAGGAACACCTACAGAATACAAACAGAGCTTCATTGAAAAAAAAAACTGATTTTAAAGAATAGACCTCAAAATAATATTAATTAATGAACATCAATTTTCTTCAGTACCATGTTATTTGAAATTCAATATACATGTATGCTGTTATCTGCAATGTTTAATAAGATTGATTAAATGAAAATAACCTCATATGAAAAAATTATTCTCAATATTAATCTATTAATGATTATTACATTTTTGTATCAATAATAATTCATAGAGTTACATTGTAGGTATCTGTAGCATTACAAATTGGTTAAGATGTAAACAGTTTTGTTTTGTTAAGATGCATTACCGAAAATAACAAAATACGCCAACAAAAAAGGATGGATTTTATATCTATAACCCACTCTGTTCCAGCGCACGATTAAAGCCGACGTCTTTTACATCACGGCTACAATCGTTATTGTGATCTGCTGGTGAGAAGAGTGGATTAAAGAAGGGGAACAACTCTACTGAAATTAACTACATTGATTTCTCAGACTGTGTATAAAGTTCGCGCTCTGTCATCACTGAAATCAATTCTGTTCCTGAGACTTGATTATCAGCAATAGGACCATGAATTTGTCCGATGTGTCCGGTATGAAAGAGTTTGGCGGAGATTTGTTGACACTTTTACTCAAGAAATACACCTCCAGTAAACTTAATGTAAGTACTAAACCCTTAACTCCTACATGGTCGATGTTTCTCGAATTTCATTTTGAATTGTTTTGTTTTTTCTTACTTTTTCCCCTTTTCTCCATTGATACATTTGTGTACTCCTCCTGTACATTATTGAATAATGTTGTATGTATTTTATGTTATTTAATCACTTATTCTTGAGAGTAAATTAAAATTGAGAATGAAATGGTAAAAAAAATTAATGCACGTAAAAATTCTAACAATTTAACTTTGCAATAACACTTCCGAGTAACAAAATTTAGTTTAACTAACTGTGAGTGATTAATGAGTGTAAATTAAAGAACTTTGATACGTTAGAAAAGGATTGACTACAGTTCTTTATATATACTTTTTCTGTAACATTTAAATCAATTTTCAAAACAACACGTGTGTATCGAAAGTTGATACAATAAACACCGGTATATTTACCGTATACAATTAATATTATTTACTAAGTTCATTTTTTTTTGTTTCTTTATATAAATCAACAAAAAAACCTAACTATATTGAAAAGATACATATAAATTATCGTATTATTTGGAATATATATATATTTTTAAATAAGTACTGTTTTATTAAAATTTAGAATTTCCAAACAAGCTGATGAATTAAAAATGTCAGCAGTTTCATTTAAAGTCATAATTTTGTAAACTCTATGGTCGATATGATCTATCTTCAAATCAAATGCTGACTGACCTTCTGCTTCATAATTGTTAGGTCGTTATTTACACATTGAATTGACGACAGATTTTCCGTTATTTCTCGATCATGACAAGGAGCATTCGGCGGGTGTGACAGGTCGGCAAGGAATGCTCACTCTTCCAAAACACCCCATCCCACCTATGATTTTTGGAGGTCTGTATTTGCTCTGCTCCAAAATTTGTATTGTTTAATGAACTTATGTGCTTAAATACTGTTCGTTATGTCCATTTATTCCGTTACAGTAAAAATATAATGTATAATATTGCAACTAATAAAGTCGTAAATATAATTCATTCATTTTATTCTATAATTAAAAAAACAAGCTACAGTTTCAATACAAATTAATCCCTGTATTTTTTAAAAATATGAAAATAATGTAAGAAATTAATTTTCATTCTTCTGAGGAATTCCATACAGTAAAAATTCACCAATCATTTTTCTCATATGACCTCCTAAATGCTAAACAACGCATGTATTTTCCTGTATTTTCTGAAATGTTGCAGAGGACTTCAATTTTCAGTGAGAATTTTCTTTCCGAAAACATACTCTACCACCGTCACCCACATTTTGACGACAGATTTTGCAAAGCAGTTTACATAATATATCCAAAAACTGAAGTGGGCAACGGTGGCAGACACTATTCTATAAAGGAAAATGGGCAGAGAAATAAGTCATTCTGAGACTTTTCTGCATTAAATTTAGAAATGTACCAAATTAATGACGTCATAATATCTAGAGCGGTCCTCCTTCATGCCACATATTCTTTAATGTTTTATCATATTCATCTACTTAACTCTTGTAACAGCAAAGTTCATGATTTTTTTAAGAACATTAAATTGTTAGGGCTAATAAAGCCCAAAAACTTCTTTGTTTTCTATAATTAAAATTTGGTTTCTGTAATGAAAAAAATGATTTCTATAATAAAAAGTTAATAGAGGGTTTTCGGTAGCGTACGTTGTTGAACATGATTTACTTCACAAGGGTATTTCGTTGCTTAATGTATACTATTAATTGACATTGGAAAGTTCTATAATAAAATATATTTCATAGCACGAATACCTTAAAATAATCTCTCTCTCCCTCCCCCTCTCTTTCTACCCCTGAAATTATAGAGGAAACTTTTGTAAGTAGTAATTAAATTTTCTGCTCCGTTAGAGTGATAATATACATTTTCATGTGAGAAATAAACGTTGCTGGGTAAAAAAGCCTCTGGGAAAGAAATCCAAATGCTAAGGACCTTGGTAAAGCTATTTTGTCCATTGTGTATTTATTTGCTACACAAAACCTTCTTAATGATCGACTGGACCACTATTAGCAGAGAAGGGGGAAAACTATTACAATAAAACACCAGTTCACTTCCGCCATTATTGCAATATTTCATCCCTCATCCGCGCGATATTCAATAAATAAAAAAAATATTACAGGGTAATAAGGCGCATCGGAAGTAAGAGATACTTTATGATATGTTTATCTTATCCATCAAGACATTGAGGAGTCAAATGCTGATTGACGTTTTCCATACTAATTGTTAGTTCATTACAATGAATTGAAGACGAATTTTCCCGTTATTTCCTGATCATGACAAGGAGCACACGACGGGTGTGACCGGTTGGCAGGGGATGCTCACTCCATTGCACCTGGTCCCACCTCCGATGTTTCGGATGTCCGTGTTTGCTCTGTTCCTATTTTGTATTGTTTCATGGACTTCTGATCTTAAATATTCTTCGTTATCTCATATGCTCCATTTGTTTCAATTAAACTCACAACCGTGTATCTGGTCAACAGGGGATGCTTTTTTTCCCAAGGTACCTGATTCTACCTCTAGTGTAAACAAGGGTCCGTATTTTTGCCTTTCCAGAATTCGAATTCATAGTAATATTACTGAATTGATCATGACAGGGTTTTTTTTTTACAATTATAGAATACTGTGAAAATACAAAAAAGTTATTGTTATGAATATTTGCGGTATTCATTAAATGAACCTGAATATAATCATGTTATTGATAAAATCCACGCTGCGAAATATTATTAAACATTTTTAAGTTTGTAGACATGAGTATCACTTTGGATTTTAATGAGAAAAGCGCTAAATATGTGCCAATTATATTTCTGATGGTAAAACTTTTTATACATTTATCACTTCCTAATTATCGAAAAATATTTGTAACCCTGTGAATAAATTTTAATCCTGTATTGTACCGTGTTTGATATAAATAACAATGCACTTCAGAATCATAAACTTTCTCTCAAAAACCTGCACCATGTTTAATATTTCAATTATTAATTAAAAAAATAATACATTAAATGCGTGCACTAAACGTTTTCTATATTATTTTTGAGATAGTGGATCCTTAGGTAAAGGTTATTTTTTAACACTCTCTCTACGTAAAGAGGCACTTGAGCACATATTACGCAGTTGATTTCTTTTAATTGCTTTCAGATATTTCGGATCCTGTTTAATTTCTTTGCTGTTTATCATGGTTACAAATAGACATATACATTATTTAAGCGTTGAATTCATATGTCTGGATGTCTTCGGTCCTATAACACACCTGGCCGTGCCGACAAATTGAATACTGCGTGACGATAAATCAATGTTTAACTTACTAACATCAGGATCAACATGCGATAGAAACCAAGCACTTCACAACTCTGTTGAGAAAACACTTAAAATCTGCTTCCAAATAATATTTGACGAATACTTGTTATTGCATTAGAGAAGCGTAGATATTGCGGATCAGATCTTCTAGATCCAGACAATGACGTTCACTATGGAAGCAGTTCATATAACCTGGTTTTTACAGACCTCGCCTGGTGGGATTTTCTAAAGGAAAGGAATGGAACATGTGGAGATAACGAACAGTATTCAAAATCAAACGTCCATTAAACAATACTAAATAGGAGCAGAACAAACACAGACCTCAAAAACATCATAGGTGGGATCAGCTGTCATGTAGGAATGAGCATCCCCTGACGACCTGTCACACCCACCGTTTGCTCCTTGTCACGATTGGGAAATAACAGGAAAATCCGAAATAAGAACTTAGATTATAAGACAACTTAACGATTTTTTAATTGTATCTTTGTAAAATACAATTTGTATTTTATGGTATGTGTTTTAAATAATACTTTTAATTAAAGTGCTTTTAAGGTTATATTTATGTCTTTCTTGAATAAATATTCAATGACTCTGTGTGTAGGGTCACAAAGTCATTGTGACGTAGGCAACCCATTTTATACGATATAAAGTAAATTTTTTATCCAATCAAATACAGCGTTACAACCAGAATTAAATTACATCAAAACCAAAGTCTAAATAATGCCTATATTTCTTTGTAACATGAATAAGAAAGTAAATTATAAATATCAGAAATAAAATATTATTTTTAGAGTTTCATCAGGGTATGACATGAAGACGGAAAAATTCATTCATCAATTAATTCAAATTGTATGTAAATCCCTAAATTTAAAATCAACTCTTTTCCCCCTTAATTTATACACCCAATTTTAAAAACGTTGTTTCTGATTCTTTTGTGCTTCAAAAGAAAATTTATATGTTTAAATTAAATCAAACTTTCAGATGTGTGGCGTTTAGTTGATATGCTTAGAAGGTAACATCAAGTTAAAGTGTTTTTCTTCCTTTTTTCTGAGAATAATTTTAAAAGACATCTTACATCTGTATGGACCCTGAAAACACAATAGGTATTACACTAGTGTATACAAGTAAAAAATATTACCTTCTAAAGAACTCTTGTTATACGGATATTTAAACTTAATCAATTGACAAAATAAATGTCAAATTTTAAATGGATTTTAAGAAAGGCACATACAAGGTATAACAAAAATAAGATATTATAATCATAAATATTTAAAAACGATCAGATTTTTTTTTTTAAATAATTGCAAGATATATTATTTCAGTGATTTTTAAAAATGCTTATCGCATTATGTTGTTTAATTCAAAACTAATTAACTTCTCATAAAAGTGTTTTCCCTTTTGTACTTTTTTAAATTTTGTTTTGCCAAAACCCCAAAAATTAATAATACATATAATTATAACATGCTAATTTTTTTCTCTTTATATCTCATTCGTTTGACTTCATGATCAAGATCGTCGATAATAAATAAAGGGGAGGGGATACATTAAACACGATTGCAAAGAAGACTATGGAATATTAAATCGATGTCGGAAAGTCTGATGATTAACAGCTTGATTACAATCAAGAATAAAAAAAACATATTTATTTTATTGTGAATATTAGAGAAATCGAAGTCAATCTCCATCTTTGTCTTGAAGTACATTCAAAATCACATGATTTACATTCCTCCCCGTATGCCCTCGTCTTTTACCTATCAAAACGGAATCACCCATGGGTATCTGACGATGATTTACATCTTGCAAGTCTTGATTATTTTATGCCTGTATTTTTTAAATGTTTCAAGCTAATAGCAAATGACAGTTGATTTGGGAAAAGTAATTCTTGTTCATTTTGCGAATGAGTGGTACGTTGTTTGGGAGAGTAATCGTTATTTCCGGCACAATATTAGCCTGATTTCCCGCGTGAATCGTACATATCCAAGTTACTTCAATTAAAAAAATCCAGTCACTCATTTGGCGCATGAAAGTCCGTCACTTTAAAAGGTCAAGATTTCCCTAGTGATTTTGTATACTAGATGTCGAAATGACCGAGAGATATCTTTATTTATCACTCTTCCCGCCTTCCTATATTCCTGAGTGATCTCCTGACGATATTTAAATTTTAATTTACGGATCCAATCTCTTTAATGGTTCATAAGAAATGTTTCCGGAAAGCTTTGGGACTTAAACCAAGTCAAACAACTATCTAAATTAGGACCACCGTGACAAAAAAGTAATTGAAAACAAAACGAGAACAAAAACGAGAACAATAGTTTTAATACATTAATTAAGTTTTATAGGTGTCTTGTTTTTTTTCCTTTTTAAATGAAATAGTCAAAGTAATTTTACTGATTTGGCTTTTATATTTAAATGTTAGGGATTAAAAGATTTCCTTTCCTTTTTAGCTCACCTGAGCTGAAAGCTCAAGTAAGCTTTTCTGATCACATTTTGTCCGGCGTCCGTCTGTCTGTAAACTTTTCACATTTTCGACTTCTTCTCAAGAACCGCAGGGCCAATTTCAACCAAACTTCCACAAAGTATCCTTGGGTGAAGGGGATTCAAGTTTGTTCAAATGAAGGGCCACGCCCTCATTCAAGGGGAGATAATTGGGAATTAATGAAAATTTGGTGGCATATTTTAAAAATCTTCTTCTCAAGAACCACTGGGCCAGGAACGATGAAACTTATGGGGAAACATCCTCAGGTAGTGTAGATTCAGGTTTATTCAAAACATGATCCCCCGGGGAAGGGCGGGGTCAAAATGGCCGACCAAAGTTTTACAAAGAAATATATAGGAAAATTCTTCAAAAATCTTCTTCTCAAGAATGACAAAGCCATAATTCATCATATTTATATGGAAGCATGTTCAGGTAGTGTAGATTCAAGTTTGTTCAAATCATGACCCCCGGGGGTAGGGTGGGGCCAAAATGACCGACCAAAGTTTTACATAGAAATATATAGGAAAATTCTTTAAAAATCTTCTCAAGAATGATAAAGTCATAATTCATCATATTTATAAGGAAGCATGTTCAGGTTATGTAGATTTAAATTTGTTCAAATCATGACACCCCCCCCCCCCCGGGGGGTAGGGTGGGGCCAAAATGACCGACCAAAGTTTTGCATAGAAATATATAGGAAAATTCTTTAAACATCTTCTGCTCAAGAATGATAAAGCCATATTTCATCATATTTATATGGAAGCATGTTCAGGAAATGTAGATTCAAGTTTGTTCAAATCATGACCCCCGGGGGTAGGGCGGGGCTAAAATGGCCGACCAAAATTTTACATAGAAATATATAGGAAAATTCTTTAAAAATCTTCTTCGCAAGAATGACAAAGCCATAATTCATCATATTTATATGGAAGCATGCTCAGGTAGTGTAGATTCAAGTTTGTTCAAATCATGACCCCGGGGGTAGGGCGGGGCCAAAATGGCCGACCAAAGTTTTTTATATCAGATATATACAGGAAAATTCTTTAAAAATCATTTTCTAAAAAATAGCAAATCCATGATTGCTCATGGGACTACTTTTGGATTCAAACTTTACTATAAAAAGCCATTTTCTACTTTTTCCTACCCTTAGTGCTCAGGTGAGCGATTTGGCCCATGGGCCTCTTGTTATTATTATACAACTATGAATAGAAATGGTAAACTGGGTTTCTAAGGGACCCTATTCCTGATCGAACTGCAGAGTATTACGATATCCACTTTCCTGTAAATGAAACATTGAATGGAGCAATAAAATAGTGGAGATAACGAACAGTATTCAAGATCAAAAGTCCATAAAACAATACAAAATAGCCATAGAAATACCACAGACATCTAAAATATTGGAGATGGGATCAGGTGCCATGGAAGAGTGAGCGTCCCTTGTGACCTGTCACACCCGCCGCGTGCCCCTTTTCGTGATCGGGAAATGACGAAAAAATCCATTGTATCGACCATAGAACTTACGAAATGATGACTTTTTTTTATCAATTTGTTTGTCAATAACTTACCTCATTTTAGAAATTGTTCATTCGTAGACCATGCTTTTGTGTATCGATCAAATGAGATACATGTATATAAACGCCATATGCAGGTGATGAAGGTATTTTGCTGCATAAGTAAGAAGTTGAAGATAGAAAAGTTTAGGTCATCACGTTTATCATAGAGCTTGGTTGTTACGTAGATTACCCTTAACGTCTTTTTCAAGTAAAATATCCAAATATGAAACAGATGTGTCAGACTCTATGGTGTCTTTTTATCTCAAGCTCACCAGGATATATATCGTTTTGACATAATAATGGAAATCACTATTGTTGATTGACAAAACGGCGTCAATATATCAGAATGTCGAGTTGAAGGCCACAACATGTGTTTTCTTCTTTTTACGCATAAGATTTTGCACAAAGTCTGCTTCATGTGAATACAAAAATAGGTCTGCTAGAAAACAAACAGTTTTCAAAAGCAAAAGTCCATAACACAATGCAAAATAGGAGCAGAGCAAACAGAGCTATCAGAGGTGGGATTGGGTGCCCTGGAGGAGTGAGCATCTCTTGTCGACCGGTCACACACGCCGTTGCTCCTTGTCAGGATCGGGAAATATTTGCATCTATACACCGGCAAATTGAGAGGGACGTAAAACAAAATACGAGGGGTGATCAAAAAGTTCGCAAACTAATTGAATAACTCCCATAAAAGAAACAATATTTGGTTTTAATGTTGATTATATTTTAAATTATTCCTCTCCGAGTTTAACGCACATCAACCACCGCTCTGCACATGCGCGAATCACGTGATATTGGCGGTCACGTGACCCCCTCCATAGCGTTTTGTCACAAAAGTTGCAAGATTTTTCTGAGTTTTATATTTCTTTCCATATGAGTTAATTTTTATGAAAAGAACAGTTCATTTGCCAGAGATGGTCAAATCTCGGCAACAGAATGGGTGGATAAGAATATTCTTTCCAAAAATAAGCATGGCGACTATTAAAACACAAATCTTCTGTCTCGGGAGAGACGTTTATTCAAAGTGGATAGAGAATGGGTGCCTCCTTTTTATCATATCTAATATGTTTAAAATCTAAAGTAAACGATATCTTAGGTATTTGATAATCATATTATTGTTTAAATATTCAACTATTTTTCAAAGTGTAAATTGGAGGTCTTTGATGGCAAATTGCTGAATTAAAAACACATATCTTTTCAAACTTGCTTTCACTGGGCAAGATGACAAGTATTATTTCTATTATTTCTGCGTTCCTTCACTAAAACGATCAACCCAATCATTAATTGAATTTATAGGAACTCGTTTATCTTAATAAACTGTGTATATGCTACTGCAGAGAGATTTCTAAGATATACATTAAATTGTATAGTCGTTTGTTGAACGAGTTCGACTGAGACAATCATTTTTTGTCACAAGTGACCTACGTAGTGACATCATTTTCACATTGTGACGTCACAAACAAGAAGAAAAACTTTTTTCAGCATATGCTATTTATAGATCTTGTGTATGTCTATGCGTGTACCGAACTTCATTCTAATATGAATTGTGGTTTTGTAGATATAGAGGTAGTTCGCGAACTTTTTGATCACCCCTCGTACAAACTATTTTTCAAAAATACAATTTGACAATAAGAATTATACTTTACATAACCTAGGTATCGAATATCTGAAGCATATTTCTTCTTCCTGTTCATGTTCATCTTCACCCTACAACTATAATTCTGGTGGGTAGGTTATTAGGAATTTTACACTCTATATAAAACTCTGTAAAAATTCCACCGGAACCTTCAATATAATTACTTTTAACTTAACAAATTGACTTCCTTTTGCGATAATACTTCTTTCTAATCAAAGTACTGAAAGTACTGGGAAGCGCTAAGCATATTGATTTGAAATTCGTCAGAATTATTTTAATTTAAAATGTCCTGTTGTATTGAATTTTAAGCGATATTTTGACAGTGCGAAAGCGCTAGGTCAAACACAGTTGTCAAAAAGTATGCGGGTCCTGAATATGTGAACCCCGTTGGGATATGAAATTCAACATTGTCTCATGCCTTTTTTTCAAGCATTATACATTATCTTCGTACATGTATGTTAAAATATCAATTAATTTATCTTACAGTACTGTACACGTAATTGCCAGAAAATATTTTTGCGTGTAAAATTATTTTCCTTCCCCATCGCCTTGTAGGAATCTATAATTAAGAGGTCGTATTTGCGTATAAATTGCAATTTATTGGAAGGGAGATGGTAATCGAGTTTTCCGATGAAATTTCAACTCTAAATGTACATGTTGCTATACTTTTGCTGGAAAATGTATACATTGTATTTAAAAAAAAAATGTGAACACTTGAAAATGTCGCTAAAATTCCTCTCAATTACGTGCAACACTGAAAGATAATATCTTCTGGCGATCATATTCAATAACAAATTCATTCTGCGTTTACAGGGGTCGACACTAACTTTTAAACCATAGTTGTCAGCAGGGCTAGCCATTTCTAATTGCTGCTAGCCCTGTTCATGTATTAGTTGTCCAGCAGCCGAAGGCTGGTGGCCGAGTCACGAAGTGCCGAGTGGGGTAGGTGCGGGAGGGAGTTTTCCCCTCCTGCTGGTGGGGGTACAGGGGGCCTACCCCGAGAAATTTTGAAAATAGAGATGCCAAATCCTGCATTCTGGCTGTATTTTGGGTAAAAATTATATGTCACTCTATGATTGTACCTTTAGACATTTAGGAAGTACACATATAAAATCATTTAGGGTATTTCGAATCACCTTTAAATTTCACATTTTTGACATACAAAAATAATAATTATGATGATAAAACATGTTTGAAAATAGATTTAATAATTATTAGATACATTGTGTGTAATTGATAATTATTTTTGTTGCTCTAAGTGAGTACTTAGTAAAATTCTTAGTAGCCCTGAAGGGCAAGTTTAAAGGAATGTTTGGTAGCCCGACTTCAATATTCAGTTTTTCCGGGCCAGCGGTCTACCGTTAGTGTCGAACCCTAGTTTTTTTTTTTCAAATTAAATATTGACATCATGTTTGTAACAACGTCATACGACAAAACTATATGTAAATGAAATGAACATCCATAGAATTAACGCCCTTTATGTCAGAGATAATATATGTAAATATACAATTTAGTATAAAGATACTGAGTATTACAGCAAAACTCGTTTAGTACGAACATGGATACTTGCAAATGTACGGATATAGCGAAGTCATCTTGGATCCCCAGCTATATTAATTTAATGAATTTCTTATACGGTTATAACGAATTACGGATATAGCGAAGTAATTTCATATGTCCATGTAACTTCGTTATAACCGAGTTTTGCTGTATATTTATCTTTTGATGCTATCCTGTAATCTCTGATTTTCAAATATATGATTTATAGCGCACATGTATTTGCAGTAACATTTGTGTTGATATAAAATGTTGCAATAAAAATTTTACACGTTTTTTTCTTTGGATTAAAAATACATCATTAAACCCCAAAAGTATTTTTGACTATTGTTGAAATAATTTAAAATGCTTCAGTATTTTTGCGGACGCTTGGTGCTTTTCACCATTCTTTACTTGTGTATTTATGATCTTCACTACCATGCAAAACATGTTGAGAGGAAAAACATATCTACGGCATTGTAGTGCTAATTAAAAAGGAATACTGAAAATAATTGCTCATAATATTTCTGCTCTTTCAATAATTTTAAAATAATTCAAGAGTCCAAGAAGGAAAATACAGTATTAATCTCTTAATCTCAAGTATTAATAAATCTTCATGAAGGTATACAACAATACTTTATTCTAATTGTATTTAGTCTTCATTAAGAATCGGCAACATATATGAGATACATCTTTACATAAACTATTTTTAGTTCCCTACTTCAAGTATTACACCGTTTGCTTAACATTTCATCAGTCGTATTTCTGTCCATTGCTTAGAACGTTAATTAAGGTTTTAGCATTTTTCGCCATATCCTGCACACTACACGCACAATTTTAGAGCACAATGCATGTATTCCGAGAAATAAGTTTTACTATTTGAGTGGATTCGTTGAAAACACACCCACCACATGCTCTACATGTCTGTACAACCCAAACTGCCCTTCCTTTCGAATTATGTAAACACAAGTATAGGTCTACATTAAAAAAGACCGTCCTTGAATGCATTCCAGTTTACTAATTGATACTCAGATGCGAAAATCAACTTCATTGATAAATCTCAGCATGGTGCAAGATGTTAGTAGAAAGGCTTGTTTTAGTTACATTGTCTGAAATAATTGTCTAGAAGAAAAAAATAATTATAGTTTATATGGATATATAGAACGTACCATATTATGTAAGTAGTACATTGTAAATCAATTTTATGTGATTTCTTTTACTGAACAACTCACTTCAAGTGTGAGATTTAAAACCTTATCAAAATCCCAT
This sequence comes from Saccostrea cuccullata, assembly GCF_032062105.1. Lineage (NCBI taxonomy): Eukaryota > Metazoa > Mollusca > Bivalvia > Ostreida > Ostreidae > Saccostrea > Saccostrea cuccullata. The sequence goes on from NW_026940340.1 coordinate 115,170, forward strand.
CTGGATTTTAAACCATGTAAAGGGTACGTATTGTATATTCACTCACTATATTGCATGTACATGATAACTAATATACTTTTTTAATTAAGTATTTGCGCCATAGAGGCAGCAATTGTAAGCTACGTGGTACCAAATTAATGTGTGCCGACATTGTTTAATTGAACTACAATGTATAGAGAAGAGCATGATAAGAACTGCTCTTATCTACTAACTGTGGAACATCCTTAAACCCTACTAATTGCCTTCTATTATCAGAAATGCACGTAACGCAGCATTACACTAAAATAGCAGAAAGAGAGTCAGGGATTTCCAGTTGCATATTTTTAGAATAACAAGGGAGTTATCTATCTTGCTTATAGTGGCGCTGGATCCGGGACGGAAGTAGATTTACGCTGACAGAAAGCGCTTTGCGCTGCGCTTAGCGCTTAAAAAAACGATTAACACCTACAGCTTCTAATCCAAATCATTCAGTTAAGTACAGAAAAAATTAGTAAAAATATTAAGATAAGATTATAATTTGAATCACATTCTTGGAAGCCAATTTTTAAAGGCTTTGTAAGATTCAATTAATTTGTTATTTAATTGTAAGTATTCTTCAAACATTTTGAAACATAATTGTGATTTTTAGTATACAATAAAATGTATTTATATATATGTGTATATATACAATAAATAAAAATATGTAGAAAATGAATAGTATTAACGGTCAAATGTCCGATAAACAATACAAAATAGGAGCAGAGCAAACACGGACCTCCAAAAGATCAGAGGTGGGATCAGGTGCCATGGAGGAGTGAGCATCTCCTACCGACCCGTCAGACCCACCGCGTGCTCCTTGTCATGATCGGGAAATAAAGGAAAAATTCGTCGTCAATTCAGTGTATATAATATATAATGGACTAATAATTAGTATGGAAAATGTCAGTCAGCATTTGAATCAATGATAAATTGTGCTTGCTGACAAGGTCTTGTAACGATCATAGAACTTACGAAATGATGACTATAATTGAGAATGCTGACATTCTTGTTTTATCAATTTGTTTATCAATAATTTTCCTCGTTTTAGAAATTGTACATACGTAGAATATGCTCTTGCGTATCGAATCAATTGAGAGATAAAACCTCCATTTGAAGGTGATGAAGGTATATATCTGTATAAGTAAAGGAAGTTGACGATGGAAAAGTTAAAGTCAGCACGTTTATCATACAGCTTAGTTGTTAGATAATCATTGACATCTTTTTCAAATAAAATATCCAAAAATCAAACAGATGCGTCAGACTTTGTGGTATCTTTTATCTCAGGCTCATTCTGATATATCGTATCGAAAGAATCGAAAAACCATTTTTAATTTACAATACGTCGTCGATGTATTCAAATATCGAGTTGAAGGCCACGGCAAATGTATAATTTTACGTGTAAGATTTTTTCACAAATTGTGATCCATATAAATACAAAAATAGGTCTGCTGTCAATAATATCAAAAAGTTTTTAATTTAACGTGAGAAATGGTTGTGTACAAATTTAAAAAAAGTCGTAAGTTTTTAACCTGTTGATTTTGGTTAAATCTTGTGATCAAAAATTGTCCAAAGTTTTTTTTTTGGAATTTGTGAGTATGCACATTTAAGGATGTACAACACACCTACCCCAAAAAATTCCTGTCGTTTAATTTTCGTTATTTTTGTATATTTAGTACAGGACTATATCTACTGTGTATATGCACATTTTGGACAAAATCGTTCGAGTAGTTTTTGGACAGGAAATTCCAAAAGTTACCCCCCTTTAGTTGTTTACGAGGAGAGAAAATTTTTAATCAATGAGCTACTTAAACCTTGATTTTCAAAAACGCCAGGTTAGCTATAACTGTCAAATTTCATTGACTTATTCCTTTAACCATTTGACACAAAAATATAGTCATCTTTTTTATATAAATATCATCAAAAAAATTTTTAAAGACCTTAAACTGAAAAACTATGAATTATCTAAGCCTTGAAAATTGTGTATTTTTCAATTTCAAAATTTTTTTGTGAAAAAACCTGTCGTTTAATTTTGGTAAAAAACTTTCTTTAGGTAGCTGGAAGTAAAAACAATCTTCATAATTTTTTGTATAATTTTTGTACGAGCAGTTTTGATTTAATAGCGTAAAATTACCCCTCCCCCCTTTCTCAATAAATCACGTTCCCGCGCGTATTTCAGACTTGGGTCGATCACTATGCTATGAATCTACAAATACACTTCTAAAAAATAAATTTTGAATATTACTTTTGCTTCAAAAATATATTAACTTACATATATCAAAGTTCTCATATGTAAAGCGTATTTAAATGTAGATTTTTAGGCAATTTTTGAATACCCCCCCCCCCCACCCCCCAACCCTTAATGTTTTGCGCCGCAGACCATTAGCGTTTGACGAAACTTCTTTTACAGTGCAGATATTCGTCATCGTATGCATTAGTTTTTAAATTCAAGAATGCAGAATAAATATTGACTATTGGTTTTATATGTATCAGGAAAAAATTACTGAGGGATTTTAGTGTTTATAGCCCATATACTTATGTATGCGTCATGCATTCAATATCACATGAAACCTGGATACGAATTCAACTTATGTTGAATATGCTGATTTTTAATTTTATTTCTTTAATTTTATGTTTAAAAAATGGTGTATGTTCAACTCTCATGTGATATAAATGGAATAATTATAGTTTCTTTCATGTCATTATTTTAAACGAGACATTATGTAGCCGTGGGGAATGGGGATACATCGACATTTGCATAAATGTACATCCCGCACGATATTTGTACGCATTCTTTCAGTGTCGTTGCTTCTAATGTTAAAATGAAAATTCCGCATTCGTCCACATTAAAAATATCAAACATCAAACTCTTCATCTATTTTAATTTATATTCATTCGCACATTGATATTGAAAAAAAATCGTATAGGCTACGTTTTGTTTTGATTCGAGGAAATGCGAACCGACATTGTTGACAGTGTCAGAAAGTCAAACGATTTGTTGCAATAATAATAGGATATTCATAAATTCAGATAATTTCAGTACTAGTAAACAATTCTTTTCAACTCTTTACTTACATTGTGTGTATGAAATCTATAGCATTCAATTCTCGGATTTATCAGGTCTTGTTGTAAATGTATCTGATTCTGTGTATGCGGAAAACAGTGATTTAAGGGAGGAAAACAAACATCTCCTACATTTTCAGAGTTGTTCCTCTTTGATCAGTAAGGGTCTGAGAATAAGATCGATTTTACATTGTAAAACTTTTTGGTTTGTTTATTGTTGTTTTTTTTTTAATTAAAGAAGAAATAACAATATTTATATCGTGAATGCAAAAATTATTTTTAAAAAAAGACCACTAATCGGAATGTTATATAGCCAATTGTACATAATGGGAATTTCGGCAATGTAAAATAAAATTTTCAGAATAAAATAATGCTGCGCTTTGATCAAGAACACGATTTATTGTATATGAAATGAAATAGACATTCAGAGATGGTATTTTGTGTCTTGCTTTTACGGAGTTTAATCGGGTTAATAAAAAAAATACTCACGGCTTGAGTATGGTACTCATAATCGCAACCAAGCCCCATATCCCATTTTTCTTTTATGGTTGATATACATTACTCGTCATTTTGACGCTTTATTTTTGACGTTAAATTTGACGTCAAGTCAAACGTTCAATTGAAATCGCAGGAGTTATCTCCCCCAGTGTGTTGTACGTCTTTAATTCACACCACGTCTTGAATATATTGTTGCACAGTACTCTTGAAGTTTTCCCTTCACTTATGTCAATATCTTTGTGAGGAGTAAAGAAAAAGGCTTGGTTGAACATTCACTGGAACGCGCAATTTAACTTTGTTTGTAAGGATTTTTATGAAGCTTCGGAATTCAATATATATTTATGGTATTTCAATTCATTTTGGTTCTTCGGGATATTAAAAATATTCAAAACTGGCATATGATTTTGAAGAATTTCTTCCTTAGAAAAGGAACTATGAGTATAAGTTGTAATATTTGTTTTCTTTGAAAACTTGTTTGCTCTACGTAATATATGAAAAAAAAAATGAAGAATGAAATACTTCATTCCAAAAATGTCTTTAATGTTTTATACAATCAAACTGAAAAGTTCAAAACCTCTACCCCAAATATTACACAAACCTCTTACTCCCAAAGAAAGTGCACATACCCCGTCCCTTTACAATATAATCGGAATTATCAAGTAAAATTAAACTTTGTGAATTATGTGTGTCGAACATGAGCAGTCCACACTATTGAACGATTCATGTTATTTGTTAAATGTGTACTGATGTATATTTGTTATACAGAATATTGGATAATGGAAATTTAAGAAAGAAATATGAAGTTGATTTTTATATAAAGGGTTATCGTAAAACAACTAATAATCCATATACTGGTATATTTCGAAAAAAAATAAACTGCCTTCAGAAATAAAAATACACATGTATTGTGTGAATACACAATTGTATATTTGCATGTAATTCGAAGCCATAAGAATTTAATTGAAATCTCCTGAATGAAAATAAATATTTTTTCTTTTCCAATACACTAATAAAAAAACTATTGCATGTATTGCAAACATTTTAATACTTATAAATCAGATATCTTTACTTTTTTAACCATCCTTACAACCAAATTACAAAGAATTGCCTCAACCCAATATTTCAAGTGTAAACAAGAATGTACATACAACGTAGAGAATAAACAATATTTGACATAAGCATCAGTGTAATTCTTGATGAGCACTTGTTACTGAATTAGATAGTGCAGAACTCACGAGATATTCGTGTCGGATAAGCAATCCAAAGCGGTAGATCCAGACATGAAAAATTAACAATCGGCTCACGTGACCCTGTCTTACACATAGCTTCTTATTATAAGTGTTGATGGAGATTTTAAAACAGCGAGGGAGTAACGGGATAGAAAATAGTTTATCAGAAACTTTATTAATTGATTTTTTTTATCTCTTTGGTGCGATTTTTTTTTTATTTCAAGTGCTTTGTATAAGATTCCCTCTTGATGATACATGTACTTTGTGGATAATACAATGGTTGTTTAGAATGATAAATATGCTGCAATATTTTATCTAGATAATTTAAAGAAAACAAGGTGGGTATGAGGCAAAAAAACGGTTGCTAATTGACATCTATTATAAAATATTAAAAGAAAGGCAACAATGAAATATCTGTCAATTACTTTTTTAAATTCTTTATAATTTTCAAAAGCGTCGATTTATAAAAAAAAAAAAAAAAAAAAAAACACTATTTTATTTCAGTCTTTTTCACTTTTCTTCTTTTCAAGTTTATATTAGATTATTGTAATAAAACAAGCAAGCACACAAATCGGCAATGTTTCTCTTAACTTGACAAAGTAAATTTTTATTAGGTTGATTTTAAATTGAAATAAATTTGATAATTAAAAACTCACTTTAAACCTAATTCAACAATTAACGTTTAGTACAGAAATCAATTGTGACTTCTCAATTACAGTTTATCAAGAATCTGTCATTTATCATCGATTTTCGCCTAAGTTCATAAAAAAGGGCTGGGGGTTGTGGCCGTTTTCAAACTATTTTGTCCTCCTTTAGAAGAAGAGCTCCATATAAAGATATACAAAAATGATCAAAATTAACTAAATCAAAATGTATTAAATTTTTCTCTGCCAAAAGATGGTTGACAGCTTGAGATATCATATCTACAAATTAAGTTAAGATCTGGTGGCTAATTTGTTGACCCCACAGCATCCTTAAGAAATGGCTCTGGTAACAGATAGACCAAAACGTTTTAAATAATCTAGCGTAAATCACTAATGTATATATATTTTTTTGCGTTAACTTTATTTGACAAGATAAAAACTTTTTTGATATTTATAAGCAAGACAAAATTCTACGAATTCGGGCATTGCTCTATTTTCATTTTTAGATGTTTAATAATACAAATATACTGGAGAATAAAATTTAGGGAAGCAAATTAAACTGATAATAACGCAAAACTAAACTTCTTGCGAATACAAAGCGTTTGCAGTTATACTAAATAAAGTATAAGTACTCATTTGAGATCGGTTCTAGAATTTAATCAGTTAATTTACAATTGGCAAATCAGACTGAAATAACTTATCTATTGATAAAAATGAAGAAAAATTATTCACAAAGACATAATAGTACATTTATTGTGTCGAGATTTTATTGAACTATGATAGGTTAAGATTGGTTTAATGAATGAATTTGAATAAATAAAAATAAATTACAACTATGAGATAAACCATTATAACTTTATAAAAAAAAATTGAAAAACGTCAAATTAAGATTTTACAAGTATGGATTACAATTAATAAATTTGCAATTAAAATTAAAATATTATTGGTGATGCAGAAAAATGTCGAGGGATAGGAGGTTTCCGAAAATCCCGATGACAAATCAAAGATGAAAATAATAAAATTTAGAAGCAAAATTAATCTTCAGGATTGAATTATTCTAACAAAATATTAAAACATAATTTTTTGTCAATATACAATTAACAGAAATACATGATTTAAATGGTAATTCTTGTATTATTTTGAGATAGTTTTATTTTAGAATTCTAACAAAATTACGAGCAAATGATTTTTTTCCTTGCCTAAAAAAGTATTGTTCATTTTGCAAATGACTAATTTCTAACTGTGAGAGAATGAGTAGGTAAATTAATCATTATTTCCGCTTCATTATTGGCCCGATTTCCCGCGCGACTTGTACAGGTCTTAATGAGTCCAAAAACAATAACGAGTCCGTAACCTGTATGTGACACATAGCAGTTCGTCTCCTTTACAGAACATCATTTCCCAAATGATTTTGAAAGCTCAAGATGACCGGGATTTTCCATCCTCTCCACCGTTAACAGCAGTCTTAGGAGATCTAGAGGCTATTCTCCAACCCAAGTTTACTAATAACACTCTCTTTAATTGCTCGTTCAATGTCTTTTTATAAAGCTTCCGTCAAGCTTTGGGACTAAAACCAAGTCCAACAACTATCTAAATTGGAACCTATACGTGACAAAAACATAATCCTACAGAAAACGAGTTTGCCAAATTTAATGCATAAAATCTGAATGTCCAAACCTCGGCCAGAAATTAAACTATAAAAACTGCACGCAAGTTATTTACTGCTTCAGCTTCAAATAGCAAAAAAAAGGCCTGATCGAGATCACTAGCAATATGATTTGTGGCATAAAATCATTGCGTTTCTAGGATAAACATCAACAGCAAAAATAACCCATGATATGTACTGTAAAATCACATATTTGACATATCGTGGGGTCAAATTTTCGTGGTTTGAGAAAAAACTCTTGGTTCGTGATGATTTGAATTCGTTAATGAAGAATTAATTGTCAAGTAGTTATGAATGTAACATTTAACATTTCGTTGTAGACATGAATTCGTGGGTCTCATACCTCGAAAACAACAAACCCCCACAAAAATTTTGATTTCACAGTATTTCATGCAAAAAAAATATCCTTCTTAATTAACGTAAAAAATGAAAGTATATTTAATAACAATTGAAAAAAATCCATT
>NW_026940341.1:0-11965 GCF_032062105.1 Saccostrea cuccullata
ATAGATATGAGCTAATAGTTTCTGAATTAGTGCATTAAAAATCACAAGAAATATACCGTTGGAAACCTCTCAAAAAGATCTATATGATAGACTGATCTATCGAACAGGTGTGATAGCTTCAATGAAATTAAATATTAAATTAAACAACTTCTTATCGCCTTTATTTGTTTCGACGCTAAGAAAGTAAATTTAATACATTACACACACTTATCTACCACAATTACACTAAAGCAGTAAAACGGAAATTAAGTTTTAAGATTGTCAGTGAATTGCAGCGTACTGAAGGGTGAAAGTCCATGTAGTTTTTTTACTTGTCATGTATCATTTAGTCAAACGCTCAGCTGCCTCCATAAACCCCTACTCGCGAAATGGCGGAGTTGACAGAGACAGCCGCCATCTTGGGTCCGCTTCAGATTTTCAAATATAAATATCTAGAGTTTTGATTAACCAATGTTCAAACAAATTATATAGTAAGCATTGATCAAAGGGTCTCTATTATCATTCCAAAAATGAATAAAAAATGTTGAAAAACAAAAAAGTTGAAAAATACGATTTTTTCAATTTGCTTCTCCTGACGACAGGAAGTATAGACGACGAACGAAATGTCGCGTCCTGGATGATAGATATCACGATCTATTATCCCTGAAAGTTTCATGTTGATATCTTTTACCGTTTTTGAGTTTAATTGCGGACAAAATGTCATTTTAATTTCAGGAAATTGTCCGTAACTTGGCACCGGAAGTGAGTTTTCAAATTTTCTCTCGGATATAATAAATTCATGTTACAACACATCTGTCCTGAAAATTTCATGTAATTCCATCCAGTAGTCTTTGAGAAATCGCGTGCACAAAATTAGAAAGTCAAAAAAATAAGAAAAATAATAATAATAATAATAAGAAACAATAGAATCACTATAAGGTCTTCCGTGAAGACGGAAGACCTTAACTAGTGCTAATTGTAACGGGGACCGTTACAGATGTTCCCCAAACGCTCCCCAACTCCCTTTTGGTGCCATATTCCCTGTAAGCTTCATTAAATAAGACAAACTCTATGCACTTGAGACTTTACAACGTTTACCCAGAAGTGTACCAAGTTCATTCAAATTTTAGCGTTGCACACGTGCGCATGTGAATGCATGAGCGTACTGACCATATCATCATGTCTACACAATCTACATATTTCAATATACTGAATGTTAAAGTATTTAATCCAAAAGTATTAAAAAAATACGCTCATTCAAGTGTATTTTTGATTTTGCTCATTTCACGTGCACGCACAAGCATACATGTGCATGGTGACCATACCTTCTTGTAGAAGTCCATTACATCTATCTATGTTCTAAATCCCACCCCGTTTGGTTGAAAACCAAGGGAGTTATAGCTGTTTAAAGTTTTAGCCAATCAGATTGCAGCGCACGTACACCCGCGTGTATGCATGTGCATGATGACCATACTTCCTTGTAGTAGTCCATTATATCTATCTATGTTCCAAATCCCATCCTATTTGGTTGAAAACCAAGGGAGTTATAGCTATTTAAATTTTCAGCCAATCAGAAAGCAGCACACGTGCGTGCACGTGTTTTCATGATAATTGCTATATATCATGTTGTAGGCTATCCTAATGCATGGCGATGTTCAAAATTTCAAAGGATTTCGTCAAAAAACAAGAAAGATATTGAGACTTTAGTTTCAGCCAATCAGAGCGAAGTGCACGTGCATGCGCGTGAGATCTTGCTATTTTGACCATGTCATATTGTCTGTGCTACTAAAATATTCTTATATTATAAGTTTGAAAGCATTTCATCAAAAATTTAAAAAGTTACTCCTATATCAATTAAATCGGTCATTTCACGTGTTGCACGTGCACGCTCTTGCAAGCACGTGCGCGCAAAATGACCTTCGTTCCGCAAATCTACATAACATGCCTACTGACCCTAAAAAGGTTTTACCTAAGTCAGATGTGTAGTTTACAAGATCACTCCCGGACAAAAAAGTACCCAGGAAGAAGAAAAAAATAATATAATAAGAAATGTTCAAATTCTCATTTCTGGGGAACTACTAGGATTTTTACATAATAATAATAATAATAAAAAACAGAGGCTCGGTTCCCAAAGTTGCAGCAAAATTCAAATTCTCATTTCTCTACTAGGAAAGTTTTACAGAAAGCACTGGGTTCAATGCGACTAGGGGTACCACACCGGTAATTGACCAATCAAAATGAACTTAGTCAATTGTAGTTCCATACATATATAGCCGATTTTCCTTTCTTTTGAGAGTTTTTTTTTATTTCCTTCCAGGCCATTTTGACAACTCTGGTACCTGTGCCTAGGAAATTTTATCTACTCTGTAAATAAATAAAGTCTTTTGACAGGAACTATTTTTCCAGGGCATAGGAGGCTACTTCCGGGGTGCTTTTGAGATGTTTATAGACATTGAAAACACGTGGATTTGAGGGTAGCCCTGTTTGCAGATGCAAATAAATCAGAAAATGTCGTGTACGTACCCTGGTTTTTTGGTGTCAGCTAAGGTGACAGGCATTGTTTAACACCCCCTAATTAATATTTTTTCAGGAATTCAAACACCTGATGTTTTACGGGAAAGAAACGTGTATTGCTTTTTAATATACCGAAACTCGCTATTTCTGGGGATTGTGTAATTCTAAAAAAAATTCAAATAAATTTCAAAGGTAAAATAAAAGAAGAATACTTGGTATTAAAATATTAACTCATATCAGTAGAATTGAATGCTATTAACGACATCTAGAGATATAGGCTTTAAAAGGTTTATATCATATCTTTGTTCGTCTGCACTTAAATTTCAAACACGACAGAATTTGTAATTTTTGCCGTAAAAGTTTATTATTTCTATATACTTTAGAGACTTACCGTAAAACTTTCAGGAAACTTTCTATGATGTCTTTCCTGCACCTTAAGTGAAATTTTATGTCGATCCCAGGTGTGGATTGAGTTTCAGGGAAATTTTCTACGTTGTTATTGATTTTTTTTTTTCAGGAGAAAGGGGGGGGGGTTGACTTACTTATTCGAAGCATTTGTTAAAGTGAGTTTGTAAATACATCTACTAACTTGAGCTGGATTGTGACCTTTGAATCAAGAGGTCAAAGGTCAAGGTCATCAAAAGCATTTCATAAAGAAATATAAAACTAACGGCCATATCAAGTATACAAGTCATTTGAACATTGCACGCGCGCGCAGGTGCAATGCATGAAAGCCATATCATCTTGACTACACCTTTAATATGTTTCTATTCTTTGAATTTCAAAACGTTCCATCAAAAATTTACGACTATATCAAGTATATCGATTATTTAACGCATTGCGCGCGCACACGTGCATGCATGCCCTTGCATTCAAGTTTGATAGTAGCATGATGTAGGAATCCGTCATATCTATTCATATTCTAAATTTCATCCTGTTTTGTTGAGAATCAAAAAAGTTATAGGCATTTAAAGTTTTAACCAATCAGATTGCAGCGCACGTGCATGCGCGTGTTTTCATGAAAAATGTTATATATCATACTGTAGTATATCCTCATGCATGACTATGTTTAAAATGTCAAAGCATTTCGTCAAAAAACAAAAAAGATATTGAGATTTTTGTTTCAGCCAATCAGAGCGCAGCGCACGTGCATGCGCGTGAGTTCGTGCTAATTTGACCATGTCATATTATCTACACTATTAATGTATCCTTATATAATGAGTTTTAAAGTATTTCATCGAAAAATGTAAAAGTTATGGCTATATAAAGTATATCAGTCATTTCACTCATTTCACGCGCCCGCACGTGCATGCGTATGCGCGCAAAATGACCTTCGTTCCGCACACCTACACTTCACACCTATTAACCCTAAAAAGGTTTTAGCTCAGTTGGATGAACAGTTTCTGAGAACACTCGCGGACAAAAAAGTACCGGAGAACAAAGAAGAAAAAAAAAAGAATAATAATAATAATAATAATAAGAAACCGAGTAAAAACAATATGTTCCCAAACTTCGTTTGGGGAACATAATAAGGCAGGAAAATTCAAATTCTCATTTCTCTACTAGGATTTTTACATCGGGCTCGGAGTTGGTTTTATTCAGAAAGACAGCACTGGGTTCAAGGCGACTAGGGGTACCACACCGGTAATTGACCAATCAGATTGAACTTAGTCAATTGTAGTCCCATACATACAAAGCCGATTTCCCTTTCTTTTGAGATTTTTTTAAATTTCCTTCCAGGCCATTTTGACAACTCTGGTACCTGTGCCTAGGAAATTTTATCTACTCTGTAAATAAATAAAGTTTTTTGACAGGAACTATTTTCCCAGGGCATAGGAGGCTACTTCCTGGGGTGCTTTTGAGATGTTTATAAAGACATTGAAAACACGTGGATTCGAGGGTAGCCTTGTTTGCAAATGCAAAAAAATCAGAAAATGTCGTGTACGTACCCTGGTTTTTTGGTGTCAGTTAATGTGACAGGTATTGTTTAACACCCCCTCATTAATATTTTTTTCATGAATTCAAATACCTGATGTTTTACGGGGAAAGAAACGTGTATTCTTTTTAATATACCGAAACTCGCTGTTTCTGGGGATTGTGTAATTCTAAAAAAAATTCAAATAAATTTCAAAGGTAAAATAAAAGAAGAATGCTTGGTATTAAAATATTAATTCATATCAGTAGAATTGAATGCTATTAACGACATCTAGAGATATAGGCTTTGAAAGGTTTATATCATATCTTTGTTCGTCTGCACTTAAATTTCAAACACGACAGAATTTGTAATTTTTGCCGTAAAAGTTCATTATTTCTATATACTTTAGAGACTTACCGTAAAACTTTCAGGAAACTTTCTATGATGTCTTTCCTGCACCTTAAGTGAAATTTTATGTCGATCCCAGGTGTGGATTGAGTTTCAGGGAAATTTTCTACGTTGTTATTGATATTTTTTTTTTCAGGAGAAGGGGGGGGGGGGGGTTGACTTACTTATTCGAAGCATTTGTTAAAGTGAGTTTGTAAATACATCTACTAACTTGAGCTGGATTGTGACCTTTGAATCAAGAGGTCAATGGTCAAGGTCATCAAAAGCATTTCATAAAGAAATATAAAACTAACGGCCATATCAAGTATACAAGTCATTTGAACATTGCACGCGCGCGCAGGTGCAATGCATGAAAGCCATATCATCTTGACTACACCTTTAATATGTTTCTATTCTTTGAATTTCAAAACGTTCCATCAAAAATTTACGACTATATCAAGTATATCGATTATTTAACGCATTGCGCGCGCACACGTGCATGCATGCCCTTGCATTCAAGTTTGATAGTAGCATGATGTAGGAATCCGTCATATCTATTCATATTCTAAATTTCATCCTGTTTTGTTGAGAATCAAAAAAGTTATAGGCATTTAAAGTTTTAACCAATCAGATTGCAGCGCACGTGCATGCGCGTGTTTTCATGAAAAATGTTATATATCATACTGTAGTATATCCTCATGCATGACTATGTTTAAAATGTCAAAGCATTTCGTCAAAAAACAAAAAAAGATATTGAGATTTTTGTTTCAGCCAATCAGAGCGCAGCGCACGTGCATGCGCGTGAGTTCGTGCTAATTTGACCATGTCATATTATCTACACTATTAATGTATCCTTATATAATGAGTTTTAAAGTATTTCATCGAAAAATGTAAAAGTTATGGCTATATAAAGTATATCAGTCATTTCACTCATTTCACGCGCCCGCACGTGCATGCGTATGCGCGCAAAATGACCTTCGTTCCGCACACCTACACTTCACACCTATTAACCCTAAAAAGGTTTTAGCTCAGTTGGATGAACAGTTTCTGAGAACACTCGCGGACAAAAAAGTACCGGAGAACAAAGAAGAAAAAAAAAGAATAATAATAATAATAATAATAAGAAACCGAGTAAAAACAATATGTTCCCAAACTTCGTTTGGGGAACATAATAAGGCAGGAAAATTCAAATTCTCATTTCTCTACTAGGATTTTTACATCGGGCTCGGAGTTGGTTTTATTCAGAAAGACAGCACTGGGTTCAAGGCGACTAGGGGTACCACACCGGTAATTGACCAATCAGATTGAACTTAGTCAATTGTAGTCCCATACATACAAAGCCGATTTCCCTTTCTTTTGAGATTTTTTTAAATTTCCTTCCAGGCCATTTTGACAACTCTGGTACCTGTGCCTAGGAAATTTTATCTACTCTGTAAATAAATAAAGTTTTTTGACAGGAACTATTTTCCCAGGGCATAGGAGGCTACTTCCTGGGGTGCTTTTGAGATGTTTATAAAGACATTGAAAACACGTGGATTCGAGGGTAGCCTTGTTTGCAAATGCAAAAAAATCAGAAAATGTCGTGTACGTACCCTGGTTTTTTGGTGTCAGTTAATGTGACAGGTATTGTTTAACACCCCCTCATTAATATTTTTTTCATGAATTCAAATACCTGATGTTTTACGGGGAAAGAAACGTGTATTCTTTTTAATATACCGAAACTCGCTGTTTCTGGGGATTGTGTAATTCTAAAAAAAATTCAAATAAATTTCAAAGGTAAAATAAAAGAAGAATGCTTGGTATTAAAATATTAATTCATATCAGTAGAATTGAATGCTATTAACGACATCTAGAGATATAGGCTTTGAAAGGTTTATATCATATCTTTGTTCGTCTGCACTTAAATTTCAAACACGACAGAATTTGTAATTTTTGCCGTAAAAGTTCATTATTTCTATATACTTTAGAGACTTACCGTAAAACTTTCAGGAAACTTTCTATGATGTCTTTCCTGCACCTTAAGTGAAATTTTATGTCGATCCCAGGTGTGGATTGAGTTTCAGGGAAATTTTCTACGTTGTTATTGATATTTTTTTTTTCAGGAGAAGGGGGGGGGGGGTTGACTTACTTATTCGAAGCATTTGTTAAAGTGAGTTTGTAAATACATCTACTAACTTGAGCTGGATTGTGACCTTTGAATCAAGAGGTCAAAGGTCAAGGTCATCAAAAGCATTTCATAAAGAAATATAAAACTAACGGCCATATCAAGTATACAAGTCATTTGAACATTGCACGCGCGCGCAGGTGCAATGCATGAAAGCCATATCATCTTGACTACACCTTTAATATGTTTCTATTCTTTGAATTTCAAAACGTTCCATCAAAAATTTACGACTATATCAAGTATATCGATTATTTAACGCATTGCGCGCGCACACGTGCATGCATGCCCTTGCATTCAAGTTTGATAGTAGCATGATGTAGGAATCCGTCATATCTATTCATATTCTAAATTTCATCCTGTTTTGTTGAGAATCAAAAAAGTTATAGGCATTTAAAGTTTTAACCAATCAGATTGCAGCGCACGTGCATGCGCGTGTTTTCATGAAAAATGTTATATATCATACTGTAGTATATCCTCATGCATGACTATGTTTAAAATGTCAAAGCATTTCGTCAAAAAACAAAAAAAGATATTGAGATTTTTGTTTCAGCCAATCAGAGCGCAGCGCACGTGCATGCGCGTGAGTTCGTGCTAATTTGACCATGTCATATTATCTACACTATTAATGTATCCTTATATAATGAGTTTTAAAGTATTTCATCGAAAAATGTAAAAGTTATGGCTATATAAAGTATATCAGTCATTTCACTCATTTCACGCGCCCGCACGTGCATGCGTATGCGCGCAAAATGACCTTCGTTCCGCACACCTACACTTCACACCTATTAACCCTAAAAAGGTTTTAGCTCAGTTGGATGAACAGTTTCTGAGAACACTCGCGGACAAAAAAGTACCGGAGAACAAAGAAGAAAAAAAAGAATAATAATAATAATAATAATAAGAAACCGAGTAAAAACAATATGTTCCCAAACTTCGTTTGGGGAACATAATAAGGCAGGAAAATTCAAATTCTCATTTCTCTACTAGGATTTTTACATCGGGCTCGGAGTTGGTTTTATTCAGAAAGACAGCACTGGGTTCAAGGCGACTAGGGGTACCACACCGGTAATTGACCAATCAGATTGAACTTAGTCAATTGTAGTCCCATACATACAAAGCCGATTTCCCTTTCTTTTGAGATTTTTTTAAATTTCCTTCCAGGCCATTTTGACAACTCTGGTACCTGTGCCTAGGAAATTTTATCTACTCTGTAAATAAATAAAGTTTTTTGACAGGAACTATTTTCCCAGGGCATAGGAGGCTACTTCCTGGGGTGCTTTTGAGATGTTTATAAAGACATTGAAAACACGTGGATTCGAGGGTAGCCTTGTTTGCAAATGCAAAAAAATCAGAAAATGTCGTGTACGTACCCTGGTTTTTTGGTGTCAGTTAATGTGACAGGTATTGTTTAACACCCCCTCATTAATATTTTTTTCATGAATTCAAATACCTGATGTTTTACGGGGAAAGAAACGTGTATTCTTTTTAATATACCGAAACTCGCTGTTTCTGGGGATTGTGTAATTCTAAAAAAAATTCAAATAAATTTCAAAGGTAAAATAAAAGAAGAATGCTTGGTATTAAAATATTAATTCATATCAGTAGAATTGAATGCTATTAACGACATCTAGAGATATAGGCTTTGAAAGGTTTATATCATATCTTTGTTCGTCTGCACTTAAATTTCAAACACGACAGAATTTGTAATTTTTGCCGTAAAAGTTCATTATTTCTATATACTTTAGAGACTTACCGTAAAACTTTCAGGAAACTTTCTATGATGTCTTTCCTGCACCTTAAGTGAAATTTTATGTCGATCCCAGGTGTGGATTGAGTTTCAGGGAAATTTTCTACGTTGTTATTGATATTTTTTTTTTCAGGAGAAAGGGGGGGGGGTTGACTTACTTATTCGAAGCATTTGTTAAAGTGAGTTTGTAAATACATCTACTAACTTGAGCTGGATTGTGACCTTTGAATCAAGAGGTCAAAGGTCAAGGTCATCAAAAGCATTTCATAAAGAAATATAAAACTAACGGCCATATCAAGTATACAAGTCATTTGAACATTGCACGCGCGCGCAGGTGCAATGCATGAAAGCCATATCATCTTGACTACACCTTTAATATGTTTCTATTCTTTGAATTTCAAAACGTTCCATCAAAAATTTACGACTATATCAAGTATATCGATTATTTAACGCATTGCGCGCGCACACGTGCATGCATGCCCTTGCATTCAAGTTTGATAGTAGCATGATGTAGGAATCCGTCATATCTATTCATATTCTAAATTTCATCCTGTTTTGTTGAGAATCAAAAAAGTTATAGGCATTTAAAGTTTTAACCAATCAGATTGCAGCGCACGTGCATGCGCGTGTTTTCATGAAAAATGTTATATATCATACTGTAGTATATCCTCATGCATGACTATGTTTAAAATGTCAAAGCATTTCGTCAAAAAACAAAAAAAGATATTGAGATTTTTGTTTCAGCCAATCAGAGCGCAGCGCACGTGCATGCGCGTGAGTTCGTGCTAATTTGACCATGTCATATTATCTACACTATTAATGTATCCTTATATAATGAGTTTTAAAGTATTTCATCGAAAAATGTAAAAGTTATGGCTATATAAAGTATATCAGTCATTTCACTCATTTCACGCGCCCGCACGTGCATGCGTATGCGCGCAAAATGACCTTCGTTCCGCACACCTACACTTCACACCTATTAACCCTAAAAAGGTTTTAGCTCAGTTGGATGAACAGTTTCTGAGAACACTCGCGGACAAAAAAGTACCGGAGAACAAAGAAGAAAAAAAAGAATAATAATAATAATAATAATAAGAAACCGAGTAAAAACAATATGTTCCCAAACTTCGTTTGGGGAACATAATAAGGCAGGAAAATTCAAATTCTCATTTCTCTACTAGGATTTTTACATCGGGCTCGGAGTTGGTTTTATTCAGAAAGACAGCACTGGGTTCAAGGCGACTAGGGGTACCACACCGGTAATTGACCAATCAGATTGAACTTAGTCAATTGTAGTCCCATACATACAAAGCCGATTTCCCTTTCTTTTGAGATTTTTTTAAATTTCCTTCCAGGCCATTTTGACAACTCTGGTACCTGTGCCTAGGAAATTTTATCTACTCTGTAAATAAATAAAGTTTTTTGACAGGAACTATTTTCCCAGGGCATAGGAGGCTACTTCCTGGGGTGCTTTTGAGATGTTTATAAAGACATTGAAAACACGTGGATTCGAGGGTAGCCTTGTTTGCAAATGCAAAAAAATCAGAAAATGTCGTGTACGTACCCTGGTTTTTTGGTGTCAGTTAATGTGACAGGTATTGTTTAACACCCCCTCATTAATATTTTTTTCATGAATTCAAATACCTGATGTTTTACGGGGAAAGAAACGTGTATTCTTTTTAATATACCGAAACTCGCTGTTTCTGGGGATTGTGTAATTCTAAAAAAAATTCAAATAAATTTCAAAGGTAAAATAAAAGAAGAATGCTTGGTATTAAAATATTAATTCATATCAGTAGAATTGAATGCTATTAACGACATCTAGAGATATAGGCTTTGAAAGGTTTATATCATATCTTTGTTCGTCTGCACTTAAATTTCAAACACGACAGAATTTGTAATTTTTGCCGTAAAAGTTCATTATTTCTATATACTTTAGAGACTTACCGTAAAACTTTCAGGAAACTTTCTATGATGTCTTTCCTGCACCTTAAGTGAAATTTTATGTCGATCCCAGGTGTGGATTGAGTTTCAGGGAAATTTTCTACGTTGTTATTGATATTTTTTTTTTCAGGAGAAAGGGGGGGGGGGGGGTTGACTTACTTATTCGAAGCATTTGTTAAAGTGAGTTTGTAAATACATCTACTAACTTGAGCTGGATTGTGACCTTTGAATCAAGAGGTCAAAGGTCAAGGTCATCAAAAGCATTTCATAAAGAAATATAAAACTAACGGCCATATCAAGTATACAAGTCATTTGAACATTGCACGCGCGCGCAGGTGCAATGCATGAAAGCCATATCATCTTGACTACACCTTTAATATGTTTCTATTCTTTGAATTTCAAAACGTTCCATCAAAAATTTACGACTATATCAAGTATATCGATTATTTAACGCATTGCGCGCGCACACGTGCATGCATGCCCTTGCATTCAAGTTTGATAGTAGCATGATGTAGGAATCCGTCATATCTATTCATATTCTAAATTTCATCCTGTTTTGTTGAGAATCAAAAAAGTTATAGGCATTTAAAGTTTTAACCAATCAGATTGCAGCGCACGTGCATGCGCGTGTTTTCATGAAAAATGTTATATATCATACTGTAGTATATCCTCATGCATGACTATGTTTAAAATGTCAAAGCATTTCGTCAAAAAACAAAACCTTTGAATCAAGAGGTCAAAGGTCAAGGTCATCAAAAGCATTTCATAAAGATATTGAGATTTTTGTTTCAGCCAATCAGAGCGCAGCGCACGTGCATGCGCGTGAGTTCGTGAGTGCGTGCTAATTTGACCATGTCATATTATCTACACTATTAATGTATCCTTATATAATGAGTTTTAAAGTATTTCATCGAAAAATGTAAAAGTTATGGCTATATAAAGTATATCAGTCATTTCACTCATTTCACGCGCCCGCACGTGCATGCGTATGCGCGCAAAATGACCTTCGTTCCGCACACCTACACTTCACACCTATTAACCCTAAAAAGGTTTTAGCTCAGTTGGATGAACAGTTTCTGAGAACACTCGCGGACAAAAAAGTACCGGAGAACAAAGAAGAAAAAAAAAGAATAATAATAATAATAATAATAAGAAACCGAGTAAAAACAATATGTTCCCAAACTTCGTTTGGGGAACATAATAAGGCAGGAAAATTCAAATTCTCATTTCTCTACTAGGATTTTTACATCGGGCTCGGAGTTGGTTTTATTCAGAAAGACAGCACTGGGTTCAAGGCGACTAGGGGTACCACACC
>NW_026940342.1:0-12105 GCF_032062105.1 Saccostrea cuccullata
ATATGCGCTTGCTTTTACTTGAAAAAAATTTTAAAGTCGGGGGTTCAAATCCACCTGTAACCACACTTTTAAAGTTTTAAATTTTCGACTTTTCAAAGACTATTTTAGTGTTTTTGATAGACTGTGTATTTTCCTTTAATTATCTATCCTTTATGCATGCCCATTCTTGATATAAGAAACACTAAAGAGATATCAAACCGTAAAAATCCAATGTACTGTTGTCAGTCAGGCGGAACAAACCTCAGTATAAGCACACGTTCTCCGAGGACAAGAATTACTCACTCTGTGTTACTCATTACAGGTATTCTTGGCAGCAATTAGCTGCGATGAATGTCAATTGTATATATTCCTTAGAATTTAATTACATTGATTTTGGCTACATGTTTCAGTAACTGTGCTCCTTCGGATTAGATTTAGGCCTATATAAATTGCAAATATTAATGGCATCTTTTATTATATTCACGGATAAAATAGCCTAGACATAAAGAATAGAACTTCAGAGGCAGTAAACATTATCACTATGCACATCGAGAAGTTAAATTATTATTATTCTACTTTTATATTATAGCGCCCTATATAATTATGGAATTACCCTAAAGCGCTTTACACGTAGAAAACAATTACAATATACAACAAAAGACGGGTACAATATAAATCAAAGTACTGAACGTACTCATGGGAGTTGAACATTGTTATCTGAAGGATCTCACGGGAAGTATAGGAACAGTTTCATGCGTTCAGATTCAAGTCAGCTAGAACTGATTTGTTAGAGATACAACACGAAACATTAAAAAAAATTCTATTGCATTTGAATAGCCAAGATCATGGGACTGCTCTCAAATTAGCTGCAGAACTGTAGCTGTCCGTAAAAAGATTTTGACAGACCTGAGAGCTACAGTGCCATATATTGAAAAAAAAATGTATATTTATTGCGCACGAACAGTTAAGTTTAGTTCTAGATTTATTCTTTCTAATTCTTACCTCAACAATTTGACCAAACCAAACCAAACAAACAACCCTCACCACCAAAAAAAAATTTCAAAACTCGAAAATACTATTTTGTGGGTAGGTTTCAAACTTCTTTCAGTACCATTTCTTACTCAAACTCAAACACAACCCTTATATTTCTGGAGCATTTGAATCAAACTCTCTTTAGAATGTGTACAAGATATTTGGTCCCAAGAAACAAACTAACAAACACTCTTTATATTCAATGTTACCATCACCAGACACTAGATTGTCATTTTTTTTTCCTCTGATTAAAATAAGTATTTGCTATTCTCTTTTGGGTGTGAATGTTTCTTTTCGGAAATAATAATTAATTTTTATAAAACTCCGTGCCAGTTTCTTTTTTATCAAATGTATCTATCTTTATAACTTAATCATCAAGTTTTGTTATTCCATAATTTTAAATTTCATTTCAAGTAATTTCTATATAGAAGTGAGTATCTGAATACTTTACATTTTGTTTGTTTTGCGTTCGATAATTTTTTCAATTATATTGAGAAAGTACCACTTGTCGATGGAGCTAGCTACATGTAAGTCTACAAATTTTTACCTATACACGGCACTCAAAACCATTGAGTAGTGAGGGATCGTTTTGTGCAAGCACATACTGCGACATGGGATTTCAGTTTATATGGTCTCATCAAAAGAGTTTATCTCCAAATGCATCCCACAGGACTCGAACCTGCGACGTAAGGATCAATTAACACCTTACTTTGAATCTCTAGAGCAAACTCTTATAACAACTGCGCCACGCGAGTGACTCTTAAAGTTTGTGATTTTGGTTTGATTCAAATGTAATTAAAAATCAGACAGTTTAACGAGCTACTACAAGGAAAAAAACAGTTGTAATCATGAGGAACGATCTTTCTCACAGATCGATCATTGGGATTATTATACCATTGTGTCCGTGCATACGCATTTATTAATCAATTTTAACTGTTTTAATTATATAATAAAATCAAATGATACATTTTATAAGGTAATACTGCAATGCAAGTACATACACATTTTTTAAGTTCAGAATTTGGTGTTGTACACGTGACCAACTGAATACTGATAAACTCATGAAATAAAGGATGTAAATTTACTTTCATTTGAAATTGTGAGATTCGAATATCAACAAACTTTAATGCTATTATTTTTTTCCTTTACCCACGTAAAAAAATGAGTTGCATGTAACTGGTCTGACAAACATTTTCCAGTCTAACAGATCATTTTACTTGTCAGAGCAAATAAATGTCTGACAGTGATATTTTCCATATAGTAATTTTTTTTTAAAAAACTAACGTTGTTCTGTCTCTTTATTGCTGAAACAAATTGAAAGAAGTTCGGTTAAACCTTAGCGTTCCTTTGACCTTACATCTTTGTTTACATCTCTATATTTAGACAATCGCGTCATTGTCAAACCAGTTAGACCAGTTGTTGCTCCTTTGATGACTTCGCACTTTTTGTAATGCAGCGTAGAAGAGTCAGCCGAGGATTGCCGAATGATAAATGATAAATGACAGGACTTTTTTTGATGACGGAAATCAAAATCTACGAGTTATTTCTCAAGAGAGATGACAAAAATATGCTATTCAAATTAAGTTAAATAAAATTCTTTTTCATTTACTTTCAAATCATTTATGAAAATTAGATTAATTCAGAAAAATGAGATGGACTATTTTTATTGCGGAAGCTTCTTCGAGTTTATATAGACTGGTGCGAGTTTGTATTGAATATCACAGGGGAGTAAATTGGGCGACACAGAAACAGCACGACAGCCGCTATATAATTCATTGTAAAATTACTGCGCTAGAAACTGCGTGGCAGCCTAGGGAGTCTGAACATAGTTCAACTCCAAAAAGCAAAAAAGGTAAAATTATAGCGCATAAAACAAATATCAATTATTACATTTTGAGATAACAAACTCAAATCAATGAAAGGGTTCCTCCTACCTCTACCCGATGAAAAAAAGTTTAAGAAAAACAAATTGTCATATGTATTCAGCCTAATGCCATTAATCAGATCGGAAATCAACAAGGTTTTTTGTAGAGAAAAAACCAAGCCCGATCATATAGGTCAAATCCCTATCTATAATGAATTTATCCTTTAAAACCATTTTATTATATAATTTTATATGAAACCTTTCACAGGACTTCCTCACCTTATGCAGAGCTTGGCGCCCTCGACAAATCTGACACCCTACGAGGAACTTCACGTCTATGCTGACCATGAAGAGAAAAATTGATCCAGTTTTACGTGTAATGCACTTTAAATATAGTTTCCCTTGTTAACACTTTTTAAATTTTCCCAAAGGGATCATTGTTTTGTTATATACATTTCATTTTCTATCTGAGGTAACTGATTTAATTTCATTCTGTAAGTAAGGTTACTTAAAAAAAGTAATTTCAAAGCTTGTTTTATGTACTAGACGAATAAGACAAAAATAAGGATATGCTATTTTAACCTTTCAAGTTTTACTTCTTGCAGAAATATTTGCTTACATTGTAAGTAGATTTGTAAGCTTTTTTTTTAAAGGCGGTTAATTGAAATCCTATTAATAAACATGAAATGCAATTCATAATGAAATGTCTTATAATTTTTCTATTTTGATAACTTGTGTTCATTTAACTTACAGGATGCATGATAAATTAAGTTCATATTTGAAAGTTTAATGGATTATAATGTTTTTTTTAGAATAACTGCGAAAAATTTTTAATACATCTATTTAATGGCTGTGAGGACAATAGCAATTTTATCGTCCCCCAGGACAGCAAACTATTTTGCTATTGTCCAAATAGTCATTAATATTTTATTATACCAATGCTGATAAATTTTTGTTAGTCAAAATAATGTACAATGATAAAATAACTTTTTTGTAGATAAAAAGCGTGGAAAACAAAATGCTGCCTGTGAAAAGTTTGATGACTATTTCACCATGGGCAGATAGCACTAAAACTGTTCACGGTGGGGGCTGTTTGGATAAATACTTTTATTCGTCAATTTTTTTATATAGAACAAATTCACAGACGTATAATTGAACATTATATTTTGTTCTTCTTATTTAAAACAAATTAATACTTATTGTATTCTGAAAGAAGCTGTGCTTATCTGAAATGTAAATAAAAAAAAGTACTGTATAATAATCTATGTAAGTGAAACTGAAGTTTAAGGTTTAAATTAAATAGTTTAAATATTGAATAATATGGAATATCACGTTGAATTGTTTATATTCTGATGATCCTGTGTGGCTAAATTTGGGTTGTTTTATTTATCCTTTGTTAAATAATGTTAAAAATAAAAGTATTTGATCTAGAATTACAAAAAAAAAATAGAAAATAGAATTGTTACGTTTTGATCAATAACCTAATACACTAAACTAATTTCTGGTTTTTTTTTAAGAAGTGGGTAAAAATAATTTTTTAAAATAGAATTAGATTACAAGAACAGTCCTACAAAATATGCTTTACCTGCTGACAACACAAAATCGGAAACTTTTTTTAAAAATACCAAGTTTTAGTTTTATTGGCCCAATCCAGGAGACTCGATTAAAATATTTCAATGTTGGGAAAAAGAAATATCTTTTTAGCAGAAATTTTAGCGAGGATTTAATTTTGGAATTAACTAGCCATAGCGAGGGTTAGGAGATCGCTAAAATTGAATATCGTTAAAATTTAATGCGTTTTATTTGTATTAGGTATTACAGAGCTTTTAAAATCGCTAAAATTACATCTCAGTAATAAAACTATACCAGTTTTTAAGGAATAATCACTAATTTTGCACCTCGCTAAAATTTCCATTTTACGGTATGATAAATCGAAGTAATGTTTTTATTAACTTATGATAATATGAAAAAAAAAAATGAAAAATTATTTAAACAATGATAAATTGAAATTTAATATGTATTCAAAGTCTTTTGATTTTTTTTACTGGATGCTTCCCTTCTGCTGAATTTTAATTAATTTTAATTAACTAATTTAAATTTCGAAATTTTGTTCTAAATAGTTAAACAAAATGTATCAATTTTTCGAAAAGCATAAAAAGCGTTATAAATATTTTTCAGAACCATATTTTCATTAGTTGTTATTCAACTTTTACTATTTACTAAGTATAGGACTGTAATATTAATTTTCTTTTCTAGACTTTTTTTCTCTTATCTAGTGGTATTTTTTTTAGAATATTAAAATGTTTTGTAAATAAATCTTTGTGTTGAATTTTTCCTTAATACAAAAGAGATAATTTTGTTGATAAATGGAGGCAGACACATAAGATTTTTTTAAAATCTCCTAGGTAAACACATACTGATAATTTTAAATTTTTAAAAAATCTTCATTGCACACCTTGCATTATTTGTTTAACACACAAAATAAAATCCCCCCTTTTTATCTACACTTCCTCCCACTTAAACAAAGCTATGGGGATATCAGTGTGCGACTTCTGTCATTGACGTATCTGCACTATAAGGTAAGATCCAAAATATTTCTGTTTATATTTTACTATTAATAACCCATAACCATTATTATCCAAGAATTAAACTGAATTGAAATCTAAGTGCGGATACTTAAATAATATTAAGAACTTTATCATTATATGTTCCTTAAGGCATATCAATGTAACAAAAAGCAGTATGTCCTTTTCGAATTTTAACCAATTATAAGGTCAATTTCTTAAAAGAAACCTTTGCATATTGTATCATTCAATTTTAATGAATTAACCTCTCAGCGACATTGCGAGTAGCTCTCTAGTTGAAAAACATACTTTCTTTTTCTTGGTTTTGTCTCCCCCCCCGGGGGTCATGCTTTTAAAGTATAACATTTACACGGCCCCGGGATGCTTGCGATTAATTCCAGCATTCCTGGTCCAGTTGATCTTGAGGAGAAGTTGTAAATGCGAACAGTTTACAGACGGACGGCAACTGCTAAGGAGTAATCAAAAAACTCACTTTTAGTTTTCAGCTCAGTTGAGCTAAAATTAATTAGAAAGATCACACATGAAGAAGTTTGGTTTCCCTATTGTTAGAATAGGGATTGGCATAGTCGATTATCAACTCGTACTGGACCACATTATCCTGCTTATTGCAAAGACGGTGCGCTCATGAATTTGCATATTTTTATATTCCCTGATCGTTACACTGCATGGACAATGAAGATTTCATTAACACCCAAATATAAAAGGATAATTGCATTTTCACACGTCATTTCTATAGAATAAAACATGAAAATACCTCGGATCGGCCTGTCGAATACATTTCTTCGTTAAATGGGTCAGGGTTTGCCTTCAAAGTAATGAAAAGTTATTATACAGAAATAGAGCCTAAGGTAAATTATCTTTGTGTATTGTAAGTTTACGAATAAATTTATTATATGACCTCTAAGATTCTCCAAAAACAAAAAAAAAATGGCAAAAGTGATCCACTGAAATTAAAAAATGTTTGGTACATACATGTTTATAATGCAACCATAAAAATTTTCATCAGATAAACCCGTAGAACAATTCATACGTTACCTGGATATGAGTTAATTATTTTTTAAGGAATGAATAGAAAATCGGTTGCTTCTGAACAACGAAACGGTATATATCTCCCCAAAGCTAAAAAGCATTAAAAAGCCTGTACCTACAAACAATCTTGCTTTAAAAATATATTATCTAAACCCGGGTAATTTTAAAGAAGTGATGTATGTGTTTTTTTTTGCAGGCATTTGTTGTCAATATGGAGTATTTTGGTGCTATGAGGATGTTCAGAATTGCCCTGTTCCTCTCATGTGTTGCATATACTTCTGCATTGGTAAGAGAAAAACAATTGGAGATAACCTTTTCTTTTGGTCAATTTCATTGAATCCCCTTTTTTATCTATGGTACTTTCTCCCGAAAAGGGAAATAACTTTAAGGGGACTTTTTTTTGAATACCAGTGTTACAGACCTCAGAATAAATATTTCTCCATTAATTAAACCAAAAAGCTTTTTTGTCCTTAACGGTTTAATTTTTGAAATTTTACTTTTTTTTACAAGAAAATTTAGCTTTAAATAAAAAAGCATGGCAGGCGCACAACTGGACCGGAAAGGGAAAACAGAAGGGGGAGCATGAAGGCAGTGGATGGACAATTTCAAACCGTGCTGCAGGGGGAAACCAATGTACCATATCAGCAGATGGACAACAGACAGCAGAATGGAGAGTAGATTTTGGAAGAATTGTCAGCATTAGTTATATCAATTTTTTACAGGACTGATAATGTTCGTAGTATGTACACCGTTAAAACATTCTAAATGAACAGAAAGATTGCAGTGATGGAAATGGCTAAGCGCCAAAAACTTCTTAAATTATAATTTCCTTTTCAATTCGTATATGCACCACTATTACTATGAAATCAGTTCCCTTTTTAAAAAAAAAAAATTATTTGCTTATAGAATGTCTAAATAATGGACTTTTACGAGAAGCGCTAACTTTTCAAAAGCGCTGAGGGGAATTTCAAAGCACATATACGTTGTCCTTACAGAAAACGTCAACCATTCTACCCTTAACTCCCCACCTTCACGTGTTAGTGCCCCTAACACCATTACTATAACCACTAGAAAGGTTTTCTTAGCTATTATCAATTTTGTACCTCCGTACAATACAGGTTTAAATGTCCAAGTAAACAGTCAACTGTAAAAGTCATTTCTCGTAAAAGTCCAATGTGAGTAGCTTTTCAACCATATTCAATTTACATAACATTTAAAAGATGATATTGAATAAATGACAAAGAATATGTTCCCAAAAATAATTACAGATGTGGATGAATATTTTAAAAATTTGATTAAGAAATATGAAATAGTCCACTAGTTGTTATTTTCTTTTTTTAAAAAAAATTTTAAGTAATCAGTAAATGTACATTCTACATATAATATTAATAATGTTTCAGATTAAAGTAAGTTAAAAAGCTCTGAATGAAATTGATATTTTTGAAATTATCGATTCACTACCAGGTATTTACAACAAAAAACCCAAAACGGTGTTTCAAACATAATATACTTTGTTTATTGGAAAAATACTACATTAGAATTAACCCATACTTCATACAATTGTTGTATTTGAAGTTAGCAAAGTCTTTTATTTAATCTACATACATTTCATAGCTTTAATGTCAAAATCTCTGATCTGAAGATTTAACCGTTTCAGGTCCCCCTCGTTTTTCGATCGTTTCGCCGGCTTTTTCCTCTACGTCCCAATACTACTTCAAAGGAGAGCGGGAAGACATGTTTCCACGAATTGCAAAATGTGAACGGTACGCCAACGGAAGACCAGAGAATCAGTTGTTCTGTGTATGGAAGATACTTTTCTTAACCAGCGAATCCAAAGCATTCGCTACCCTGAATACTATTCTGATTATGCAACATGAATTGTGCGAAGTAAAAGTATTTGGGTTTTATCTTATTGTAGTTTACACTTCATGTATATATTCTATAGTGACCAGTTATATTTGAAAGATTTGTTATTCTGTATATTTGACAATACACAAGGTATATTGATTAATTTGCCTCGCTTTTTTAAAAGGCTGTCCTGTGACTGGATACTATGGGGAAAAGCACCAAAACCTGTCCACGTAACTGTTTGGGACAGCAGTGTGACGCCGTTACTGGTGACTGTTTTTTTGGATGTATACAAGGATTTCAAGGCCCACACTGTAGTTATTGTAAGTTATGTCATTTTCATCAAATTCTCCCTCCTAAAAGATATTTTCTTCCTGATTTTTTTCTTGATGATTGACTTCGTCAATGATTTTGATCTTCCATGTGTTATATCGTGTAACATTTTTAATTTTTCTAAATAATCTATTCACAAGATAATTTTGCCCTGCGGAGACCAGCATGGCAGGACCATGATTACCCCGGTCATTCTGAGACTGGGGAGCAGCTAAGGCAGTAATGGGAAGTATTATAACCGCTCTGTATTGGGAAAACAATGTACAATATCGGCAAACGATCAAGTAACGGCAAAATGGTATGTGTTGGGAGGATAGTCAGCATCAGTCACATCCACATCTACTACAGGACTGGTAATAAACCTGTAAGTGTGATACATGTACTTTTAGCTTTGTTACTTGAAAATCAGACATAACTTTGATGTTATTCTTTACGTTCAGAGTTTTTTCTCAAAGCTTAATACAAAAATACAAAAAAAATTGCAAGTATTAAATTTATTAAATTTTGGAAAAATACTCCTGTGCATTTTCTTCTTTAATGAAATTGCCATTTGTTGTCCCCCGCTTTCGCGAAAGCGAGGGAACATTAAATCTCATTCGTCTGTCAGTCTGTCCGTCAGTTTGTCAGTAACAAAAACTTTAACCTTGCCCATAACCTTTGATTTAGTGGAGCTATGACTTTCATATTTCACACGAGTATTCCTTGTGACAAGGCCTTTTTTTGGGTACCACCAAATTTGACCTTTTGACCTAGAACTTGGAGTTTGACCCACTTTTACACAAAAATTCCCAAACCTTTACTTTGGCCTAACTTTTGAATGGTGGTATAGGACTTTCATATTTCCCATATGTATTCTTTGTGGCAAGACCTTTTATCGGATACCAACAGCCTTGGCCTTTTACATTACCATGGAGATTTACTATTAATATGTAAAGTGTTTAAACCCTTTACCATAACTTTTGAACGGTGAGGTCTTAAGCTTTTGTACTTCGCATATGTAATTCTTGTAGAAGCCTTTCAATGGATACCAAGAACTTCTACCGTTTGACCTTGACCTTGGAGTTTTAACTACTTTAAAAAACTTTGACTTTGGTCACAAATTTTGAACGGTAGATACTATGACTTTCATATTTCACATATATGTTCTTTGTGACAAGACCTTTTATTGGATACCAACAATTTTGAGCTTTTGACCTTGACCTTAGAGACTTCCGTACTTATAAAAAACTTTGTCCTTGTCAATAACTTTTGAACGGTAAGGGCTAGGGATTTCATACTTCACATATGTAATCCTTGTAGAAGACCTTTCATTGGATATCAACAACTTTGACCCTTTGATCCCGATCTTGGAGTTGACCTACTTTTAAAAAACTTTAACCTTGGCCATAACTTTTTAACGGTCAGGATTAGGGTTTTCATCCTTCAAAACAATCAACTTCAATGATAATTTCTAAATAAATGACATATGATAGGATGTTCATATTAAACACAATATGTATAAAAAAAAAAATCTCACCCACAAAGACACCGAAAGCGGTGGACCACAATTTTTTGAATTTGCTTGTTTGTTTTTTGTTAAATTAGTAGTTCGATCCACTTTAATTGCATGCCAACTTTAATAATAGATGCAACTTTTCCTTGACATCATAGTTGTTGACAAAGAATAAACAATATCATTTCATTTTATTTAGGTCCTGGTGCATTCTACAGTCGTTTTGCTGGATTTTTCGTGTATGTTTCAAACGATACTTCTACGGACAACGGAATTGAATGTTTTCATGAAATACAAAATATTACCAACCCACAAAAACCAAACAATAAATTTCCCTTTAACGGACGTTATGTGATATACTACAACGAGAGGAGAGCTGGCGTACACTATCCAGTTTATTACTCCGAACATGCTTTTAATGAATTGTGTGAATTTGAAGTTTATGGTGAGTATTGTATTTTCTGTTACTACATGAATAGTAAACTTTATCGTCATAAAAGTTTTAAGAGAAATGAGTAATGAAAACATTAAAACAATTTTTATGCTTTAACAGGATGTCCTAACTCTACATACTATGGAAATTATTGCGAACAAATTTTTTCGGGGAGTTGTCTTGGACAGAGATGTAATTTCTTAACAGGAAACTGTCTCATGGGATGTTCAAGGGGATATAAAGGGGGCCCCAGTGTAGACAAAGTAAGTAATAAATTGGTTCACAGGTTTTTTTTATGATGTAAAAATATTATATTAAGTTTAAAGCTAAACAGACATAAAAGCCTAGTTAAAGTATATACAAGTCTCAACTGTATTAACAGACTAATGTATTTGTTATTCATTTTTAATAAAACCTTACCACTTAAAGTAATAAAATATATACATGTGTACATTGTGTTTGTCAATTTGTTTTCTTTTCTGCATTGCATGTATTTGTTTTGATAAGTTGTAATATAAACATCATAGTAAATAGTAATTCAAACAATTCAAAGGGGGAAAGTTTTTTTTTCTTAAGGTTTCACCAAAGGCTTTCCAAAAATTAATTTTTACAATAGCTCCAGAACTATGTGGTTTATAAAGTTAAAACCTTCACAGTTTATAAATATATCATTGATTATCACATAGAAAGTATCAATTAATAATAAATACGTAAAAAAAAATTATAGAGAAAAATTCTTTTAAAAAATGCATATATATGTGAAGATATGAAACCGAAAGTACATTGCAAATGGCGGATTTTATGTTGGATTTTTGCAAAATAGAAGAAAAACAATATTGTCAATGTTTAATTAAGATAAGTGTCAAGTTTTTTTTTCTCAATCACGAAATAACGTTTTTGTTGCATTGCAAAAACGCCATCTAAAATGGTAAACACATTTGGCAAAATATTTTCTGCGAATAGACCTTGACATGTAGATGTATAAAACAGAAGAAAAATCATTACAGTTAGCTTTTTATATGAGATTTACATAATATGGGGAACCTTTTTGTAGAGTGTACGGGTGGAACATACGGATTAAATGTAACAAAACCTGTGGACACTGTTCTGACGAATCACAATGTTATCATGTGAATGGTTCATGCGTAAATGGATGTTCTTCAGGATATAAAAGTCCTCTTTGAACACAAGTAACTGATTTACAGCGTTTTCAGTTACAAAATTTTGTTGCATTTTCACCCGCTAATGATTTTATTCTACTTTTAAGAATAAATAGTGAATACATGTACATATGATTATTTTTTTTGCATTTATCAAAAGTTCTTATATTCACGTGTTAACTCATTAATATTTTTTGAACGTGTTTAGGATTTGATCATAAAAATATCAATATATTTAAAGAATGTGACAGAGGTTATTTTGGTGACGCCTGTAGGCAGACTTGCGGTATTGTATTGGTAACGCACCGTGTCATCATATCAATGGTTTGTTAAGGATGTTCTGCCGGATA